>NW_024885253.1:0-79317 GCF_019232065.1 Centrocercus urophasianus | reverse complement strand
GGAACGAACATCAGTCCCTGCATTACCAGTTCAGAGAAAGGGAGATAGCCCCTTCACTTCCCGCAGAAAACAATTGAAGGGCATCATAAAGACAGGCAAAGCAGATAGAGGATCCCCCCTAAACCAGCTTAGGATCCCCACAGGAAGGGAAAGACCAAAACCCTACGATGAAGAAAGAATTGCTTACCTCTTTCCAAAAACCAGAGCCCCCCAACAACCCATGGGGGGAGGGAGTTACTAGGAAGAGACACTGCCTGTGGGCCTGACAGCTCTCAGATGAGGTGAGGGAGGGCTGGAGCCAGGCTCAGCCCCATTTGCTCCCACAGCTGCGTTGTTTCCACCTGTGCAGGCAGGGCTGCACCCCTCACCACGTGCTCCATCACTGCTTCAGGCTGTGACCTCAAAGTTCCCATAAAGGCATGAAGGAAAAAAAAAAAAAACAGCAGCCAATTGGGTCTGCCTGTCTGGCAAGGGGAGTTTTATTGATGGGCGAGCTAGGATGGCCCACGTATTTTGCTTCCATTCCTCAATGGCAATTGGTGACATTTCTAATAGATAGGGGAGCACAGATTTCAGTGCTGATACAGCGAGGTGCTGAGAAGCTGCACGTGCAGCACAAGGGCTGAGATGAGCGGCGTCAATGGAGCGAGTGCTGGCTGCCCAGCTGCCAGGCTCAGCTTACGGCTCCCCAAGGAGAAACGCACGTCATCTCCTCGCACAGTAATTAAAGGCCGTTGTGACGTTATTGGAGGGTTTGGTGTCCTCAGGGGGTGAACCTGGCACCTGCCTGTATGGCAGCGTGTGGCCTTTGGGCTCCAACAGCAATCCAAACCCCACAGAAACAGGGAGGCAGCAGTGCAGCCCTGCGCTCCTCAAGCCAGAGATCGCTGACGTGCTGCAGTGCCCCATTGCTGCTGCGGCTCGACGTGGGATTGCTGAAGTCGCTGCAGATCTGGAGAAAAGACAGATCATCTCCAGAAAGCACTGCCCGTACAACTTGCCCACGTGCGTGGTGCACAAGCCCCATTCTGGGGGCAATGACCCCCACTTGCAGGGCACTACCCCCCCCCCAGTGTCACAACTGTGCGCCAAGGGCACCATCACCCCGCTGCGCACGGCCATCAACTCGTCCCAGGGCTCCACGCATCCCACAGGCATCCTTGTCCCCATCCTCAACCCCATGGTGACATCAGCAAGGAGCAAAGCGGGGCAGGGGACATGGGGGGACTTGAAGGGACATGAGAGGGCATATGGGGACACAGGGATGCATGAGGACATGGGGGGACATGGGTTTGATGTGTGGGGTCAGAAATACAGAGGTGAGAGGAGGTGACATGTAGATGTGACAGAAGGAGGTGGCAGGCTGTGCCAGGAGGTGCTGGTGCCATTCGAGCAGCACTGCAGGGCAGATGAGCAGCACCAGCCCAACCTGGGGGCGATGGTGATGCTCCAGGATGAGGAGCTGATATTGGTCTTCCAGCAAGTAGGAGTTTGTTATCCATACGTAGTACTGTACCTCTTTGGCTGTTTTAAAATCAGTGATAGTATGCGGTCTGATCCCATGTCTTTGAAAAGTGTGGTTTAAGGATCGTCAGCTGAGAAGAGCAGCAGAACATGGGGCCATTGCAGGCAGAAGGCATGGGAAAGGAAGTGAGGAAAGCAAGGAGAAAACCTGAAAAAGGAATGGACGAAGAAAGGGGGCAAGACATAGGGGAATGAAGGGGAATGGACAGAATAGCTGTAGAGCAGCCTAAAAAGCAGCAACAAGCTCTGGGAGGACTGTAGTATGCCAGATTCTGTATCGGGTGTATTTGTGTGTGCATGTTGTCATTACCTACTTGGGCCAGGGTTGTTGTTGCTTCTGAGCTCCTGCAGTGGGAAGAGCTCGAGCAACTGGTGCAGTCCATGCAGACCTGTAGGATAGGGCTTGGTAAGGACAGCCCTGCAGCCCTCAGCTGGACAAATTTCCTCTGTGTGCCCCGACTGTGAGCTGTACAGTGCCCAGCCGCACTGCTCCAGCTCCCAGCCTGCAGCTGCATCTTTAATTCCTTCTCTCCTGCCCAGCACTTCGAGGGTGCTCCCACAGTCCCCTGCCCACCCCAAAAATGTCAGAGAAGACATCTGGCAGCGAGCTGGAGGAATCCCAGCACCCTGTTTTCCTTCTGCCTGCAGCTCTCCTCTCCTCTGCCACACAGGGCTCCAGCCTGCAAAATGCGAATGGTCGGGGGGAAAGGGAGTGCTGGCAGGAGTGACTGCTGCAGCTGGCCGGGTAGGGTCTGCGTACCCCTTGCCCTTGCCCTTGTGGGCGATCTGTCCAGCTGCAGGAGGACCAGAGAAGGGCAGATGGAAAGCTGCAGCTGAGCCCGATGGACCTGCACAACTCTCAGGCCATCTTGCCAATGGCAGCCGTGACACCAATTCTTTCTCTGCAGGGGAATTAATTTTTTCCATCTGTAAACATAGGTGGAGAACTGCGGAAACTTAGGTTTTGTCAATCTTTGTGGAAAGGATGTAAAGATCCCCATGAATATCAAAACTGCAACTTTGTCTCTGCCTGCATAGACCTGCTAGGGCCTAAAACTACCCATTTTATGGCATTGAAAAGAATAAAAAGCCGAAAATGAAACCTGGAGCTGAAGAAAGGCCAATGGAAACAAATACATTAAAATATGAACAAGATAGAGGCTGAGCAAGCATTAACACAGCCCTGTGCTTTCTGCCAGTGTGCTTTATTTCGTTATCATTAAATTTGCTGAGCAGTTACATTTTGGTATATGAATATTTAAAAACAATGCAATACATACTGGCAAAAACAAGTTTTTGTTTTTGTTTTTGTTTTTGTTTTTAACAGGTATTCATAAGCACTTAGCACGGCTTTCCAGGGTCTGGAGTAATTTCCCTCTGTTTTCTTTGTCTTTTCCCCCCGCTTCTAACTTCGCGTTCTTCCCCCGTCATCACAAGACAGAACGGATCGCCGCGGACAGCGCCGCGGGTCCCCGTCAATGCCGTCGGAGTTCTTTACGCGGTCTCTGCTGCCACCTCGTGGCCAATGAGTGGAACTGCTGCTGTCTTCCACCGAGTCCCGCCAGCAGCACAACGCATGCGCCTACAAATCCGGAACTGGTGTTTTAACCGCTCTGCGCAGCCAATCCGCCGCTCTCTATGGTGATCAGTCCTCCAGGTAATAGCGGACGTGCGCCCGTACAGGCAAGCAGTCGATTCTTGGACCGCCAGCTTAGCGACATTCTTCCCCTTCTAACCCGGGATGCCCGTCGTCTATTTCCGCCGTTTTATGCCCGAACCCACCCGGGATCGGACCGGTTCGGCTCACAGCTGCCCCTCAGCTCCTCGTGGCATCCAATTTGCTCGCCGCCACGATGAACTAGCAGACGTCCCCTTCCCGCCCCAGCCCTGCACCGTCCCCCAGCCGTTTAAAAGCCCTCTCAGCGGCAGTGGAAAGGAGCAGCTCGGGGATTCGCGGTCGTGGTGCTGGCGTGCAGCAGCACCGACACGGCAGCAACCCGGGACCGGCAAATCTTGGGGAAGCGGTACGCATGCGCGAATCTGGGCGCTGCATTACGCATGCACCAGTAATGGCACTTCACTACGTATGAGCAACTCTTGGCACCGTACTGCGCATGCGCTCGTCCTGCCAGTGCACTGCGCATGCCCGAGACTCTACAACGCAATCCGCAAGCGCCACTCTCGGTGTCGCAGTGCGCATGTGCGAATCCGGAGACCGCACTACGCATGTGCCGATCTTGGCAGCATATTGCGCATGTGCCATTGTCTGGAACGCACTGCGCATGTTCCAGCCTCGAAACCTCACTACGCATGCGCCAGTCCCGGCACGGCACCACGCATGCGCCTGTTGCGGTACCACAGTGCGCATGCGCTTCTCTTGGCACAGCACTGCGCATGTGCAAGTCTCTGGAAAGCATTGCGCATGCGGCAATGTGCAGAGATTACTTCGCATGCGCATTTTCGTGTACGCACCTACGCATGCGTTGTTTTTGACTCCTTATTATGCATGCACTGGGCGCAAGGTCCGCTGGGAGCCAGAATAGTCTGCTGTAGAGGCAGGCTCGTCAGACTGCTCAAGAAAATAGACAAGGAGCACTGTCTAGAAGAGAGGAAAGCATTTTTGTGCCAGTGGTCCAGGAATTGGCTGCTCACCCGCACCTTAGGATTTCGTAGAAACTGATCCTTCTTTAAAAGTCTTTGGCACATGCGCACTACTACTTGGAGGACTAGGTATAACAAAGTTCGGCGGATTTGCTGCGCAGAGCGACGAGAACGTCCGTACACCACTTCCGTGTGCCTGCGCGCATGCGTCCTGCGGCACCAAACGTACATGGCCGCAATTCCACCTATTGGCCACGTGGGGGCGGCAGAGACCGCGGAAACAACTGCGACCCGATTGACGCGCAGCTGCGCCGCAGCTTCTGGCGCTCCGTTCTCTCTTTCTCATGAGGGCAGAGGAAAAACGCAAAGTTGGATGGGGGGGGCGGAACAGACAATAATGTGAACTAAATAAGACGAAGAAAAACTTCGGCAAACCCACCAAATCTGCGCTAAGTGGTTATGAATATCTGTAAATAGGTAAATTACCAACAAAATGATGTTGTCTTGCTTTCTCTTATTCTTTTCTTTTTTTAGCCAGCGTCTGAGGTGATGAAAAAGCACAGTGAAGCCAAAGATGGCTTGGAACGATTAACAGAGCAATGCAAAACAGCCAAGCAACTCTTAGGAGAAACATAGCAGTAACAACTTCGGTACCTGGCCTCACAACTCTGAGATCCCACCTGGGTCGCCCGAGGCTTGTAAATATCCACCGGATCAATTTTGATATCGAGCGATTTGCCGTCAGTTCTTCCATTCACAACCAGTGCCAGGATCTGTGGCAGGGCGTTCTGACCACAGCACTACAGATCAACCATTTGAACAACAGTGGGATTCCCAGGCACGGTTCCAAGGAGTTGGTCTTCTTTGGACCCAAAGGAAGCATTAACATGAAACGAGAGGCCTGCATAAGTCATCGTGAGGCGAGCTTCTCAGCGTCACCTCTGGGAAACAGAGAATGGATTTGCCATGAAAGTCTCAGCACAGCAGTAACATACAAAGATATGTAAGAATAATACAGGAACACTTCGCAAGGAAGCAAGGAGCTTTATGACCTCTGTCTGGGAATCCAGCACCATTTGCCCGCAGACTCCTCTTTGGCAACTGTTCTAGATCCAGCTGTATGTTCTGTTCCAGAGCACAGCTCAAAACTACAAAGGAAACAAAGGGAATTCTATGCAGGCAGCATAAAAAGAATGGTGTGTTTCTTTCAGTACTGAAAATAAGAAAGTAAGCAGTCAACAACAGAAACCTTCCTAGAATTCTGCGATGGGAAACAGCAGCAGGGAAGAAAGCATCCACGTTTCTCTGAAGCACTGCTCCAAGGAAAAAAGGAAAATCAGTTTATTTTAGATGTTACCTGTTTGAAGGCATATACCACTCTCACACTTCAAAAGCATTAAAGAAAAAAATAAAATGCATAGAGCAATCTCCTCCACCAATACGTGTGTTTGGTCTGGGCAGCAATTGGCACTGCTCCGTATCACAAAGAACTGAAGTCGGGAGCACCGAGCTCCTCAGCTCCAGCCAAACCAACAAAACAGGCAGAATCCTTAAGTAGGACAGCCTGTAAAAATGTCAAACAAAGCCCCCGATTCTCAGCCTTCTCGTTCCTTTTTGAAAATCCCGAGGTCTCCATGTTAGCTCCACCTCTGGGCTGTAACGCCGAGCTCACAGGCTGTTGGCAATCCTTGTTACTGGACAGCAGAGAGTTTAGATTGGAGTGAATGTTAGGAAGCTTCTGCATTAGATGAAAAACAGTGCCGCCCTGAGAGACAAAGTATGGGCTAAATAAAAATGGCTTACTTCCTCAAGAACAAAGTTAATTCCTCCTTTCTAGATTACAGAAAGGACCAACGTGAAACAGGATGAGCAGAAAGCAGGGACAGTTCATCTGCAAATTAGCACGGGACATCACATGAGAACGGCCTCAATTCCAGACACCATCCAAACGGAGGCAACAGCAAGGCTGTGTCCTGTGCCACGACATGCCTGATCTCCTCCAGCAGCGCTGTCTGGGAAAGCTGACACAGCAGATACTGCTCTCTTTGATGCACAGTTACACAGCGTGAGGATGACCGAATCCATGAGCAGGTTTGTTTTGAGGCATCTGAAAAATCAGCTTGCTCAAGTACGCCGGGCTGGTCTACAGCAAGAAGAAAAGCTGCTCCATGCACGTGTCCACAAAGGCCAGCGCCACAAAGAGCTACGATGCTGCAGCGCGTCGCAAAGACTGCGCCGACACAGGGCAGCCTCCATGCAAGAGGAGTGCTCCAGGAGCAGCACGAGAAGCTGCGTACCTGCGGGAAGTAGGAAAGATGCCAACAGCCTTCCAGCACTTTTTCCCCTCTCTTCTCTTTGCTCAAAGCTTTCAAACCTCCCTTTTGCTTGTTCAGCATCGTCGTGTCAGAGAGCTGCTGCTTGTTCTCCTTAGAAAGCTTTTCGCTGTGAGAAACGGCATCCTGCAGAGAACAGAGAGGGACGGATCCCACGCTTAAACATTCCACAACAAGCAACGTTGGAAAAAGACGCACCTGAGAAGCTGCTTTCTTGCGTGTGGAAAAGTCAGAAGCGAGGTCCATCTGGGGCTGCTGAAGGAACATCATTTGTTACAGCGGTGAGCTCTCCATTTGTCCCCACATTTGTTGAAAACTTTAGAAGGACTAATTGCTCTGAGCAGGGATTACTATCAGAGCTGGTAGCATCCTCAAGATGCTTGAGAACGCCTTTCTTTCTAAACCAGGCTTAAACCCCAGCCTTTTGCTGCCTCACTGCCTCTGCATACTCAGAGCGATGGCACTTTGTGCTGCCAGCATCAGCCCGAGAGTTGGAGCCTCCTTGGGAAATCAGCTTTACTGCCACGGTTCGGATTTCACACTGGATAAAGCCTGGCGCCAGGCTACTTACTTACTTACTTACTTACTACTGAGGACCAAAGGAAAAGGTGACCAGAACTTCAGCTTGAATGAGCAAAGGCACTGCTGCATCAGTGACGCTGTTGCTTTTTTGTGAAATAATCATCAGCCAAGCGACAGAGGGGGCTTCCATCAGCCAACAAACAAGCGGCCGGAGTACATTTCCTGCTCTGAAATCACCTCCACCCTCTGCTACAGCATCCGAAGTGTGAGAAATCAAGGTGTGCAAGTTTGTGACCAATGGAACCACAAGCGAACAACAAAAGAGTTCTCAAACTTTTCCCCATTCGATCTGCTGCCTTCATGGGGTCAATGCACGTTGGTGTGGTTTTTTTCTTTTCTGCTCTTTTTTTTTTTTTTTTTTTTTTAATGCTTCAGATTTTGTCTCTTCTTCAACCATCCTTCTCGGGACGCACAGTAAGTAAGCGGAACAGGGTACCAACTTACTGGGAGCAAAACTGGAAGTCTGGGGGAATATTTTCCAGCAAGTCAGAACAGCTGAGCCCCGAGGCCAGGAGCTCTCTGTGCTGAGTGCCGCTGGCCTCAGCTCAGTCTGCTGCTCTCCCAGCAGTGCACTTCCCACTCGTGAGCCCTGGAGGTGGTGCCTCTTTTGCAGGCATGCACTGTAATGCTCCTTTCTCAGAGCAGCGTGGCTGTGTGCTGTGCACACTGCTGCTTGCTGGCAGCTGCTAACAGCAGACACAGAGTCTGTGGGACGCAGCAACTTCTTCACCTCTGTCTTCTCTGTTAACTGCTCGTCGCATAGCCCTCAAATGTTATGTTTGCTAAGAAGGGGTTGGGGTTGCAATACCTCCCCACACACACAGTGTGAGCAAAGATCAGCTGCAGGACCTTCTGAGGAACCTGAACGTCCACAAGTCTGTGTGTCCCTACGAGATACAACACAGAGTCCTGGGGGATTTCGCTGATGTTGTCACCAAGCTGCTCTCAATGATATTTGAAAAGTGGCAATCGGGTGAAGTTCCCGGAGAGCAGAAGCAAGACATCGGAGCCATTTTTAATACGTGTAAAAAGGATGACCCAGGAAACTACCAGCCTGTAATAAATCTAAATAAGAACGCAGCTTCACTAGTGGTAGCAGCTCAGATTCAGAGACTCCAGCAGGCGTTCCCTGAAGAACTGATTTAACTTCAGCAGTTAAATCATTTCAATCATCAAGCAGCTTCCAGTCATCGATCTGCTCTTCTTCAGTCTGATTCACGGTGTCTCCAGCATTCTTAGACTGAAACTCCTTCTGAACAAAGCGTGTATTTTCCATTCAACACGCATTTCCTAACGGGGGAAAAGAGACGGGCAGAACAGCCGCTCCGTAACGCACAACTGCCGGTCTGCTCACACGCACCGTGCGGAGCTGTACGCAACCGGCGCAGTGTGCGCTATGAGCGCAGTGTGCGCTATGAGCGCAGTGCGCGTAGCGAGCGCAATTTGCGCAGCGTGCGCTATGAGCGCAGTGAGCGTAGCGGCCGCAGTTTGCGCAGCGTGCGCTATGAGCGCAGTGTGCGTAGCCGGCGCAGTTTGCGCAGCGGGCGCTATGAGCGCAGTGTGCGTAGCGAGCGCAATTTGCGCAGCGTGCGCTATGAGCGCAGTGTGCGTAGCGGGCGCAGTTTGCGCAGCGTGCGCTATGAGTGCAGTGTGCGTAGCGGGCGCCGTGTGCGCTCTGGCCCAGCCCGGCGGCACAGCTCCGGACGCAATGAGCACCGAGAGCCGCCCGCTGCGCTCGCAGGACGGCGGTGCAGGTATCCTACGCAGCTCCGCGCGGGGCTCCTGTGCCCCAGCCCGGCGTGCTGACCCGGCTCAGTGCCTCACACCGCTGCCACAGGCCGGCTCCGTGCGGCGCCCAGCGCGTGGCGAGTCCGCACAGCCCCCAGTGTCCCCGCCCTCCCTGCTGCCCCCACCGCCCGCGGCCGGGCGTTGGGATGGTGGTGGGGCAAGGGGGAACGGTCTTAAACTGAGCCAGGGGAGTTTAGGTTGGATATCAGGAGGCAGTTTTTCCCCCAGAGGGTGGTGAGGCACTGGAACAGGCCGCCCAAGGAGGCTGCGGATGCTCCGTCCCTGCAGGCATTCGAGGCCAGGCTGGATGTGGCTCTGGGCAGCCTGGGCTGCTGGTTGGAATGAGCACTGTGGTTCTTTTCAACCCAAGCCGTTCTGTGGTTCAGTGGGTCTCTATGGATCTGCATGGGGATCTCTGGGTCTGTATGGGTCTCTGAGGGGATCGGTGGGTCCCTATGTATCCCTGTGGGGGGATCCATGGGTCTCTATGGGGATCTATGTATCCCTGTGTGTCCCTTGGTGACCCTGCACACAGCAGGGGGTTGGAACGAGGTGAGCATTGTGGTCTTCTTCAACCCAGGGCATTCTGTAATGGTTCTCCTGATACATAGGATCTTGAATAATTTCAGCAGCTTGACTATTTGCTAACTCTTCCTGTATTTTGCTTTTGTTCTTCTGTTCGTGCTGACCTTTTTAAATAGAACCACAGAGTTATCATGGTGGGAAAAGACCATTAAGTACAAGTAGAACCGTAATAAAGGAATGTCTTCCTGTCCAGGCATGGCAGATAAACTGCAGCTGCACGTAGTGTCCTCTGTAGCCACGAATGGCAGAAAGGCTAATTAGTCATCAGTACATTTTTCTAAATGCACATCAAAATATTGACTGAACACTTTTCCTGTTTAGTTAAATCAAATATTATGCTTATAAATTAATACCAGATGCATACTACTTCCAGTTTGTCTTTTCTTCTGTTGCAGCGTAGGGAAGTTTTTATGTTTCTTAGACCTGTTGGCTGACACTGTTGGTGCCTTCTGTTCTCCACTCTCTATGCTTGTCCTTGCCAACAGTTTGTACTCATTAGTATCACATTCTGAGGTTTTCTTGGTTTCAGTGTCTGCTTCTCTGTAAACAGACCGCTGTCAGAGCGAGTCCTTTGGGCTTCATTACCCTTTATGCTATTATTCACTTCAACTCATTCACATTTCTGTGGGGTTTTCCTTCCCATGTAGAATAAAGCAAATCCAAGCATTTTACTTCCTTATACCTTAGAAAGAAGACTGAGATTGATCCTTTTCATGTTCTGCAATCTCGAGTGCTCCCACTCACGCTCTTGTGGGCTTGGATATTGTTTGACAGTTTTGCATGAGTGAAGCAAACGTGGCCCACGGGATGATGGGCAACAACAGAGTGTTGTCAGTAACCACAGCTCTCCCAGCGTGGCACGATTTTCTTTCTGCCCTTGAAAAACGTATGCCTGCATTGAGCGGAATGTGCATCAACCTCAGCAATTAGCCGTGGCAGTTAATGAGCTCTGTTTCATTAAGCAGTAAGTTGACGTCACAGCAGATGCTGGAGGTAGCGCTTGTCACTCAGCACACCGAATTACGGCGCAGTGCCTTCGGCGCGGCTCCCTGTCCATTATTTGCTACTTCAATGATGTTTTGCCACGAACTGCAGGCTGTTGTGCAGAGTTCTTCCATTCCCCAGCCCAGCGCGGCCCAGCAGAGCAGAGCTGTGAGCGATGGCAGCTCCCACTGCGCGTCAGGCGCTGCGCAGAGCTGCACGTGGCGCTGGGAGCAGTGCCAGCAGAGACTGAGGCGGCGCGGCGTGAAGAAGCACAGCTCCTTCAGCTGACAAAGCCTGCAGCTGCCGAGGGCCCATTTAACTGGGGCGGATTAAAACAAGCGCAGTGCTGTGAGGTTGTCGAGAATGAGAGACTTCGTTTCCAGCCAGGAAAATGGAGCGTTTTTCTGCATCGAGGCTCCGTTCTCCGTCTGAAATGAAGGCAAACCAAAGCGCCAACTTTTGTGCATTTGTGACTGTGGGATGAGCTTTGTTTCGTTGTTTGAGGAGGCGCTGGTTTGCAGAGACACAAATCTTCACACACAAAAATACAGACAGCCAAATGTTTTTCCAGAATTAGGGAGGAAATTCAGTAAACTCTACAGCATAATGCAGAGCTGCAGGAGAGACAGTGATTGGAATGGTGTCCGACAGCTTTTCACTTTCCAGTATGCTGTGTCAGATCACCAGTCACAGCAACATGTGCACATTTGCACGCCAAAGAGAAAACATTTCCACCAGTTCTGAATTGTTAGCCCCAGTTTTTAAATGAAATTGGTGACCTCTCTGTTTTGCCATCACTGACAAGCAGCCCAGAGATACAGTTGTTGTTCTGATGATGCCTCAGTCAGATGGAAATGCATTTCTTGCTGTTTTCAAGGCCTGCAGAAGTTCTTACTGTGAAGTTCTGGGGGCAGTCAGAGATCGCAGCTTTTCTCCTTGGCAAACAGAGGAGAGCTGCATGTCAAATACAGCACACCAGTTAGGAGCCATGCACACAGCCCTGGGTTCTGACCAGAGCTTTGCCATGCACACGAGGGGCAGTTTCAAGATTTGGAGAACCTTCCGGGGGGTTACGCAGCCACGAGAAAGAGGAATTTGTCCTAATTCATATTGAAATGTATGGGCAGTTATGCAGCCACTGCAGAAACGGGAGCAGCAAGTTCCGAGTTTTACTCAGCAGCTTCTGGAGAGCACTGCTGTGCTGGAGATTTCCTGCCATGAACCTGAGCTGTGCGGGGGATGGTGTCACACAGCTCACCCACGGGCCGGGGGAGCTCTGCTAGCAATGTTTTTGACTGCTTCCATTACATCTGCATATTTTCTGTGCTTCTTTATTTTCTAGTTGAGCCCTTTTGTTTCCTGACTTTATGCACGTTCCTTTTCCTCTGTGTGGGTTTATATTGCGGACAAATGCTGTGACGAAAGGCACAGAAGCGCAATTCGCCGTTGTCTGCTGTGATCTCAGGTCACTTTCTGGCGAATGGGAAGTCTCACTCTTTGCGATGGTTTGTTTTTTCTGCTCAGATGCTGACGGATAAGTGCTCATCCACTGCCGGCGCACAGAAGCCATGAATTGCAGAAGGTTACTCTCAGAAACACGGAGGACGTTTCCAGCTCCTAAAGCGTGCAGCCAGCAGCCGTCGCGGATCCTCGTTGTGGACGTCACGTCACCTTCCTGGGCCAACACTTGCTCCGTGCTCTCCGAAGCCCTGGAAAACTCTCTGTGTTTGGCATGCAGTCTGACGGGTCCCTGCCGCATTCCCTTGCTGAGCCTCTATCTGGTGCAGAACCAGCAGGAGTGTTTGCTTCCCTTTGTGGTACGTGTGAAATTACGTCTCTCGGGATCTCACAAACGTGAGTGCAGTGCAGTTCGGTGAAGGAAGTTCTGATTTACTGCTCATTTGTGTCTAAATAATTGATTATTCTCAAAGAGCAAAGCTTCATAGACTTAATGGAAGAGGTCAATTTTCTGAGAGAATGATGTTTGTAAGGAGGAGTCTCATGTTTTCAATCTGTGAAGCTGCCCTTGTGCATAAATGAGTTTTTGTACTGTTCCCTTCTGTACTGCTGTACTTCTCCAAGAGTCACACGGTCACACAACCGTGGGGGCTGCAAGGCTCCTCTGGAGCTTCCTTAGTCCACCCACCCCAATGAAGCAGCTCCCAGTACTCCAGATGTGGTCTCCCCATGGCAGAGCAGAGGGGCCGAGCACCTCCCTGCCCTGCTGCCACACTCTGTGCATGCACCCCAGCGTCCAATTGGCCTTCGTGTCCACCAGGAGACACTGCTGGCTCGTGGTCAGCCATTGGCCATCAAGGCCCTCAGGTTCTTCTCCGCAGAGCTCCTCTCCAGCAGCCCATTCCCAGCCTGCAGGCTCTGTGACTGCTCCTCCACGGGTGCAGGGCCCTGCGCTGCCTATGTTGAACCCCAGCAGGTTCCTCTCCACCCAACTCGCAGCCTGCCCAGGTCTCACTGAATGTCAGCATGGCCTTCTGGTGTGCTGGCCGCTTCCCTCAGCTCTGTGCCACCAGCAAACTTGCTGGAGGTGAACCCTGTCCCTACATTCAGGTCGTTGATGCAGATTACAAGATGGAGAATGCGCTACTTCTGTTAATTATTTCTCCCGTTAGTTAATCGTTGTCACTGTGAAACTTGCACCTGGTAACTAATTTGCATTTATTGGCTTTTGCTTCCAGGGGTTTGTTCATGTATTTCCTCTTTTGGTTAGATTGAAGAACCTGCTTGTACCATATTCTTTCTTCCTCAAATAGCTTTCCTTGTAATCTTCTAACTGCAAAATGGAAGCGAGCAAAATATAAGTGTGACACATTTTTACAGCCCCTTGACTCCCAAGCCCTTATCTGTATTCACTCTTCTGGCTTCTTTGAAGTCGATTCAGAATGTGGTCACTGAGATTTCATGCTACATTTCGGTACCATCCTCAGCAGTGCTGAAAATGCCTCTTCCTGCTTGGTTGGTAACGCCATCAACTCTTTTGCCATCATGTTGTGTTCCTCTGAGACTTGCTGGGAAAGTTTGTGCTGTGGTGCAGGCAGTTCTCAGCCAAAGACCTGAGCAGTGCTGCACACCACTGGTAGGAGCGGGACCCCGTGGCTCCAGGCATGGACTCTATGACTGCAGGAGGAAATCCTGCTCCCTTCTCCCCAGCTTTCCTTAGTTCTGCCTGCTGAGCTATCTCTCGGGTCTTGAATTCTCTGGAGAAGGAGAATCCACAGCCTCCCTGGGCAGCCTGTTCCAGTGCTCCATCGTCCTCACTGGGAAGAAGTTCCTTCTTATGTTGGTGCAGAACTTCCTGTGCTCCAGATAATGGCTGTTTCCCCTTGTCCTGTCCCCACAGACTGCTGAAAGAGGTTAGCCACATCCCTTTGACTCCCACACTTAAAATGCTCATAGATGTTAATAAGATCGTCCCCAAGCCTTCTTTTCTCAGGGCTGAACAGACCCAGCTCGCTCAGCTTTTCCTCACAGGGAGATGCTCCAGGCCCTTTGTCATCTGTGTGGCCCCCTGCTGGACCCAGGAGACCCCTGTCTTTTCTGTATTTAGGACAGTAAAGTACAGTAGGATGGCTATCTTTGATGGATCTGTTTTTGTTAATAATCTGTTCCTCTGCAGCCTCTGATAACAGGAGCAGATTTATATCTGTCTGCTGAATATCTGTTGCATTTCACCCTCATCTAGAAATACTGAAGCTGCATTGCTTTTTCTGTGCTGCCAACAACATGTACTGCTGATGATTTTCTGATCTAGCTAGAGAACAGCTTGCTTGTTCTCAGTGAGAAACCAAGGTAGAGCTATGTCGAAGGTTGCTTATTAGGCAAATCTTATGAGGTCAGAAAACCTCCAGAGCTGAAAATAGAGGCTGGGAGAGGACATAAGGAAGTGTCAAACATGGTTGCCCTTTTCTTGGTCTTACCTGGGAGTGCCCTTAAGGCACGTGTTCCTACTGTTCACCTGTAGAAGCCAGACGCCACCAAGTCCCTGGGAAGGGGGAGGTAATGCCAAAGGGAGAAAGACCAGAACTAAAGTAAATACCATGGAGGACAGCAGATGTTGACATGTGGGGAAGTGATCATTAAAGGGACAGAAATGTTAGATGTACAAGTCAGTAAGGACTGGGAGCACCTCCACCCGATGGGTGCTGTTCCCACAGTTTTCCCAGAAGGCGGGCAGCAGACCAGCACTGCATCCAGAGCATCACTGAAAGTACTGGAAAAGAAACAAGAGAAAGACATCCACTGCAGGACAGTCAGATTGAGAAGGTGAAGCGAGGGAGGGTATGACGTGTGAAGGGACATGGGAGGAAGTGCTCCCCTGGCTTGCAGCCAGGTGTGTTCCCTGGTTTTGGTACTTTTCTCTGGAAGTAGCACAGTGGTGCAGATGAAGATGTTTTGCTGCACATTGTGAAACTGGGAGTCTTTGGAGTTGTGTAACAAAGGGGCAATATCACATGGCAAGACACATCTCAGAGCCTTTGGCACTGAGCTGAGTGTCATTTGACTGGAAGAGGGGTGTAGTTAGAATGGAGTTAGCCATCCCAGTTGGAATTTGCAAGCTTATGTCCCAGGCATGTTCCAGAGTTGAAACTGCAGCTTGCTTACACCTGCCCAAGTTCACATTTGAAGTACTGTGCAGATGCAGAAAAAATGCAGCTCTGCGGGTGTCAGGGAGTCAAGTTTTGTGGACTTTGGCTGCCCAGCAGCTGAGCCCTGCTCTGACACAGGAGCAATACTGGAGCTGAGGCAGCTTCTCTGCACCTTTGTGAGCTGCAGCCGCCTCCCAGGGTGGCAGGGCAGGCATCTGAACTGCAGGGAATTTTGTTGCAGCGCTGTGAAGGGCGTTGTGGCTCCCTGTTCTGTGCATGTACCCATGGTTACCAGCCCACAGAAGAGCTGAGGTAATGGTTCAGGCATTTACTGCATTTAGAGTACAGCCAGTACAAAGCGTGGTGACTTGCTTTAAACCTGCTCATCACCTTTCCAAAGAGAGGTTTGGGTCGCCCCACCTTTCTGCTCCACCCTGTTTGCAGAGCCCTCTGAGCTGCCTATGATCACACCTTTGCCACGTGGTGCACTGCACATCCTGAGAGGCCGTGCTGTAAGCCATAATGCTCAGGAGCTGCTGAATGAACGTGACTTCTAGCAGCAGTGCTTTGTATTGCTACAAATAGTTTTGCTATCATTCGTTATCATTCTTCACTGTGATATGTGAGATAAGGGTTTGGCAGCCATGGCCTAAAGGTAATTTAAGTCAGGCAGAGAGAATATGGCCCAGTATTCTCCAGTACACAAAAACGACAGGAAGCATAGTGGAGCACATGAGGTTAATAATCTGTGCATGCATGATGTTCATCTTCCATTAGGAGTCTGACCAGCTGACCCTGGTGCAGCAGCTTGAAGGAATCAAACATTTACAAATGACGACTCTGGGATATATTTTGTCTTCTAACACTTGCTCTGGTAGCTCCTTTTTAAAGTAGGACCTTCCATCAACATTTGATGGAAGGTTGTGGCTGCCCCTTCCTGTAGACATTCAAGGCCAGGCTGGATGGGGCTGTGGGCAGCCTGGTCACCTGCAGGAGTCCCTGCCAATTGCAATGGGGTTGGAACTACGTGATCTTACAGTCCCTTCCAACCCAAATTATTCTATGATTCTATGATTTGCTCTTTTGGGAATCTTTTGGGAAAAATGATTTGCATTGTTGTGGTGCATGTGCAGATACAGAATTAGGAAAGCTTAACACATGTCTTACTGGGTCATACCACAGCCCAGTCGTGCATTCCCAAGAGAAGAAGTCCTGTGGAAAAACCCCATCGCTTTCTGCAGTTCTTTCCCCTCACACAGCTGCTGTATACAATGATACTAAGAATGATAAAGGACACATTTGAGGCTGTTCCCGTTGGTGTCAGCTCTGGACCTGCTACCCAAGGTGTGTGGAGCCACCTCCTGAGCATGTTGGTGCAGTCTGACCCAAGCATTTGTGCGCAGGTCCCAGAGGGCCAGAGTCTGATAAATGAAGGACCATGGATATGGCAAGGACTATGGATATGGCAGTGGTGACCTGTTGTAACTGTCAGGGGTTACCAGACTACCCAGGTGTTTCTGTGCTCACATTCATCATTGCAAGTTCTGCCTCTGTATTATCCAGTCAGAGGAGAGGGCCAGAATTCCAGCATTTTGGCTCGCAGTGGGCAACGTAGACAGCTGATAATGTGGGGAACATTCATGCGTGCTGCTGCAGTCAGCTGGTTTAGATTCACATCACTGTTCACAGCTTTACAAAGCCACTTTGAAGTACAAAACTCCTGACCCCAGTCTCATCTCACTGCTGGTAATGCAAAAGCTTCTTTGCACATCATGGAAAAACAGTTCATATGATAACTTTGACATTTCCAGTCTTCCGATGTCACTGAGTTTTGTTTTGCAGCACTTGAAGGAGAACTTTGCACGAGTTCAAGCCTGTATTTCAGAGCTCCGCTCACTGTCAAGAGAAGGCTGCTTCCCACAGGGGGGACATGGAGTGGTACAGGCCGTGCAGGATGGATTGCAGCAGTTCAAACAATACAGCAGGCACACAGCAGCAGGAGGCTCAGCAAATAGCTCTGTTGAGGTAAGACAACGTTGGGAAGATGGTGGTGATTTTCCTTTCGGCCTATCATGGGATGGTTGAGGTTGAAAGGCACCTCTGGAGGTTGTCTAGCCCATCTCCTGTGCTGGAGCAGGGGTACCCAGGACCCACATGCAGAGGGAGGCTTTAAAGCACCGTGCCAGTGCTCCATCACCTGCACAGTAAAGAAGTGCTTTCTGATGCTTAGATGAAACATCTTGTATTCCAGTTTCTGTCTGTTTCCTCTTGTCCTGGCACTGGGCACCACTGACAAGTGCCTGACTCCATCCTCTTTGCACCCTCCTTTTGGGTGTTCGTACACATCGATACAATGACAACCAGCTGTCTCTGGTACAGGTGCCAGGAGAGCCGAGCAGGAAAGATGCCCTCCTAGATTTGTTGCTTGTAAACAGAGGGAGTCTCATGGAAGATGGGATGGAAGTCTCATGACTTCAGAAGGACAAAAGCAGGAGCATCAGTGAAGCCACAGCAATGGGGACAGGAAACATGGGCTGCATTAGGATGGAAAGCTTTTTTCAAGTCCCCAGCAGACTTTGGTTTGTTTTTTTTGTACAGCTGAGAAGTATACTAGCATTAAGAGATTATTTTGAGGAAGTGTAGTAAAGTGAAGTCACAGTAGCTTTTTTTGAGGGACGTTTTTCTCCTGGCCTCTCACTGGCCTTTGCTTATGTGTCTCAGGTTCTGAAAAGGGCAAAGGGGATGTGATAGTCTGTAGATGAAATGCATCCATGGTTTTAATTAGATAAAGGTGTATTAGTGTAACAAATGGTTTGTCTATAGCTCAGCAGAAGACAGTGGTCTCTTGTAGACAGTTCAGCTTCCCTCCACTTCAAGGACAGTCCCTGTTAACCATTTTCAGTATATCCCAAAAGGAGACCACCATCTTTCTTCTCTTTCAGTACTTCAGAGCCAAACACCAGAGATGCATTTGAAAAGAGAAGATGTTCTTTGCTGTGGAAACACGTTTTAGTATTGCTGTACACATCTATATTCCTATTCAGCCTTTAAGTTAGACAGCCAGATTTGATCTACTTGAAATATGGATTGGTGCTGTAATGGGAAGTGGTGCTTTCCCTCAGGATAGCTTAGGGAGAAGCCCTCCCATGCATACATTGTCTCTCTCATTGCCCTTTACATGCAGCTCTCACAAGAGCTAAGGCTAAAAAAGCGACGTGTTTAGGTCTTCTTTACAAATAGATTATATGCTTCTTCCATCAAATTGGCACCTTATTCAAACAGGAGGCAGCCCAACATCATTGCTTACCAACGGAGGAGTAGAGTCAGAAGCAGCTGTTGCACTGTGATTTGTGTTTCAGATCACAATTTTGACGAGCCAGTCAGGTAAAGAAATTGTTGAGCAGCTGGAAAGGAAGCTAAAAGATGTAGACCTTGTGAGTCTCAGAAGAATACAAGTCATTGAGGTTTTGAAGAGAGACTTTTTGGAGCCAGAGGATGTGGAACAGTGCACGCCAGCAGAAGAGCCCAGCAGCAGTGGTGAGTACTTGCAAAACTCATGGCTTTGGACAGCACTGCTTCTTGCCTTTGTCCAATACCTACCATCTTCCTTTGTGCCATTTGGTGTCACTCAAGTGGGAGCTGCTGAGACTGGAGAACAACAATAAACTTGTACCACAGCATTTCTCAGGGTGCCTTCTTGCATTTGGGTAGACTTAGCATGTAGATTTCATGCAGCTCTTCTCTAGGTTTTACTAAAAATTGACTTATTGTGCAGTAGAGCTTTATTGAGGAATTAAAGAGAGTAAGTGCAGAATTTGTGAGAACAGCACAGGCTGAGAACTCATACTGCTGAGCATTAACCTTCAGGTTCTGCCCCCAGACTGCATACTCCAGTATGCCTGCAGGAGTTACATTTCCAAACCACATCACGTAATGTACTGTTGATCAGCTTTTTTTGTCACTGTTGTCTTTGCTTTGCTGCTGCTTTTTTTTTTTTTTTCCCTTTTTTTTTTTTCCAATGCTTAAGGCAGCTTTTCCCAGGCTCTAAGGTTATACTTGTTGAGTAAACAGTGAAAGCACTCATCAGTGAGTTCCTTATAGCCAGCAGCTTCTATTTCTCAGTCCAGGTCTCCATTTTAAGGCCATTGCTGCTAATTCGCACTTCAAGTCCAGACCAACAAGCCTTGATTCACACAGCAGGTTCTCACAGCAGGTTGATAACAAGCTCCATAAACCTGGGCCTGGTGCCTTGCAGAGTTAGAGCATGGCCAGTTACCAGCAATGGCAGCACTTTTCTGTGCAGCGATAAGCAGCGCTGGATGTTGCTGCCTTGACTGCCTCTAGCTGTTCTTTCCAGGTTGCAGTGGCACATTTCTGGTCCCGTGGCAGAGCAGGGGTTGGGGCTGTTTGAGGCAGGTCACAGATTCCTTTTGGTGCTGCCCACTGCATACATGACCCCGTGTTTCATTAATGAAGGAGGTAGTTCACCTCAGGCCCTAGGTGCTGTTTTTCCTGGCTGTATCTTTATAGAATGCTGCCACTAATCTGAGAGTTTTCAGCAGAAAGAATTTAAGCTATAGTAATGAGAAATTCAAAGCAAGAAATTACTATGAGGTGCTGTTATGAGCCTTTTGTTGTACAGCAAATGATGCTGAGCTCCATAAACCTGTGAGGTGGTACCCAGAAGTCCTGTACTGCAGCAGTTAACTGGCAGAAGCCTGTACAGTGCATACAGTGCCACTTTTATTTTCTATATTGCTTTTTATCTAACTTTCAAATCTCTTCAGTTACTTCAGCTCTTTCTCGAGGCTGATAAAGTAACTCCTGAATAGCAGGAGCTTTGCTGCTTTTCCCTCCTCATAGCACATACCAGCTGCATTTTGCCACAGGCAACGATTGCTCTGTGCCACCTCTGCTTCCCACTAGCCTGCTGGCTAGACTTAATCCAGTACTGAGCTTTGTCACCAAGTTCTGAGACACACAGCAGGCTTTTTCCTACCTGCTGAAATCTTTCTTCCTGGAAAGGAAGGACTCCATCAGAGAGACTGAGCTGCTTATTCTAGGCTGCCTGCTTGGACCAGGGGCTTTGGAGAGAGCTCTCCTCATTGCTGCCAGAAGGGCAGGTCTGTTTTACCTGATCAGCACCACCACCTCTGGGTCACAAGGAAGAGGACCAAGGCTCTGTCACTCTGACATGGCTTTACAATTACTTCAGTATGTCTGAGCCCCAAGGGCACCAGAACTGTGAGTTACAAAACGGTTCTGAAGAAACTGTTGCCCACAGCTCTGAGGCTGAGGTGTTCTTAGCAAACACTGCTCCAGTCCATATGGACAGAAGGGATCATTTCAGGTGGCTGCAGATGCTGACTTCTTAGGTGAGGTGCATTATTGGCAGGGCTCTGCAATGTGCTGATGCTGCACGGAACTGTGCAGGGAGACCTTGAAAAAGGAGTCACCAAAAAATGAGATGTTCTTTGCCTCTTGACCACGGGGCTGCTCTAGCATGCAAACTCCCACTGTTGTTTCTGAAAGTGAAGTTGTGCAGCCCTTTTCAATATCTGGAGTGAAAAAATAAACAGAGATACAGAACGTAGCAATTCTACATGAAGACCATCTGACAAGAAGTAAGGATTGGGTTTTCAGAACAGCAAAGCAAATCTTCTGTGGGACGACAACTAAACCGATGGTGCTTCTTCAGTGATAGAACATTAGGGCTTAGCAGACTGCAGACTGGAACAAAGACTATAAATCCCACAAAGAGACCAATACATAAGGCTTTTGCAATGGGAGTAGTGTGTGTCTGTAATCAGTGGGATGCAGTGAACTGATCTCTAATGGATAAGATGGGAATTATTGCTGTGTCTTTCTTTCCTCCACCCCATTATGAACACTTAAAGCGTCTGGATGTTGCCAAACCATTTGCAAATGGCAGCTAATATTTATGAGATGCTGGCTCTGTCTTTTGAGAAAGCAAAAAACAAGCACCGATACCTTTTTTATGAACGCAGTCCATCTTCTGCAAGGCCCAGGAACCTTTTTTATCTGCTCTCTGCAGACAGCTGGCCAATAAATGGTGCTGCATACCCAGCGTTCGAGGACTTCTGCAGCCATCACTCATAGGGGTCGGCATCCCACCCCAATCTTCCTGCAGATGCAGTGAATCCAATGAATTTATTTTTACAGTTGCCACCTATTGTGCTAACTTAAGATGTGTAAGTGGCTACATATGCATTAGAGAAATGTAATATATGTATATATATTTATATTTACTGAGTAAAGAACTAGAATATTTACCAGCCCCAAAACACTGTCATTCAAAACACAGGTAATTCCCCTTGTCACCTGTGTACACGTTGTTTGTCAAATTGAATGACACAATTTCCAGGTGCTTTGTCTTCTGTACTGCTGATGCCATCTGCATCAGCGAAGCCTAAGAAAACTATGGATTTGTCACAGCTGAAGCACAGCCAGCAGGCTCTCCAAGTGCACGCTCCACATCAGTGCACTCTGCAGGGAAACTGGAACTCGAATCCTACCATCGGGCCAGAGACTGACAGGTGATAACTGCTCACGTGGAGCTGTCTCCAGAGAACAGTGAGGAATTTGCTCCGCCTGGGGTATCCTCCAGCACTGCTCCAGGGAGCAACTCGAATTTCCACAAGCATTGAGAAGACTGGGACAAGGCACGGTGGGAGGTGATGCTCCCCCTCTGCTCTGCCCTGCTGAGGCCTCATCTGGAGCACTGCGTCCAGTTCTGGGCTCCCCAGTACAAAACAGACAGGGATCTCTTGGGAAGAGTCCAGCGGAGGGCCAAAAGATGGTGAGGGGCCTGGAGCATCTCTGCTATGGAGAAAGGCTGAGTGAGCTGGGTCTGTTCAGCCTGGAGAAAAGAAGGCTGAGAGGGGAGCTGATCCAGGTCTGTGAATATCTGAGGTGTGGGGGGCAGCATGGCAAGGCCGGACTCTGTTCAGTGGGGAGTGGAGACAGGACGAGGGGAAACGGCTGGAAATGCAGCATAGGAAGTTGTGCAGCAATGTGCGAAGGAACGGCTGTGCAGTGAGGGGAGGAGCGATGGAACAGCATGCAGGGAGGGGGGGAGTCTGTGGGTCCCAGCATGTCTCTATGGGTCCCAGCGTGTCTCTATGGGTCTCAATGGGTCTCTATGGGTCCCAACGTGTCTCTATGGGTCCCAGTGTGTCTCTATGGGTCTCAATGGGTCTCTATGGGTCCCAATGTGTCTCTATGGGTCCCAACGTGTCTCTATGGGTCTCAATGGGTCTCTATGGGTCCCAACGTGTCTCTATGGTCCCACTGTTCACTAGAACAGGCTGCCCATGGAGGTGGTGGAGTCTCCTGCTCTGCAGATGTTCCAGACCTGCCTGGATGCCGAGCTGTGTGACTGCTGTAGGAACGGCTTGGGCAGGGGGTTGGACTCCATGAGCTCTGCAGCTCCCTTCCAACCCCTACCGTTCTGTGATGCTGCGATGCTGTGATACATACGTATACAAGAGCTGCCACAGGAAAAAAAAGACCTTGCAGCCCAGGGCAGCCAGACTGGGACTTGAAAAGCTCTCAGCACCAAAGGCAATGTGAGGCACCTCCCGTGGGGGGGGCTGCAGAAGTACAGCCTGCGTCAACCCAGTGCCTCCCTCAGGGCTGCAAGGGGAAGCAGTGAGTTGGCCGTCGTCATCTGATGGCCACACTGCGAGTTGCAGTTTGCAGACAGCTGAGGAATTACTTCACAGCCATTATTTTAGCCCTTTAATCGATTTTATACTATTCATTATGTAGGGGAGGTTAATAAATTTCCATCTCATTTTTTTGAATGCAGGAGAGGATGCACAGTGTTATGTTTGCAACCCATAAATACAAATGCATCAAGAAAACATTTCCCACTGCACATGAACGTAGAGCTGCATTTCAATCGTCAGCTGAACTAATAAACATTTGCAACAAAGGGCTTTTCCTGCTACCCACTCCTTGTCCTGGAATACTGGTCTCACACCTCAGTTCTGTGCACCATTAATGCTACCAGGCTGTTTCTCCTGTGGTTACGAAGGCTGTGTTTCAGACACATCATACAGGTTTTGCGAGTTGGTTATCAGACTCTGTTTTTTCCCACTTTTTCCAACTTTTTATCTTTTTTAAATTAATTGAATATGCCAGACTTTATGACAGCTTCTTTGACACCACTTTGGGTTATTATGTGGGAGTGTTATGGGGTTTTTGTTGTTGTTTGTTAACACCTCCTTTTAATTTATTTTGAAGAATTGTGTATTTTTATCTGCAAAGATCTTCTGCTTTGTGATTGCTGTTACCAAGCAGCACTTCAGCAGTAATGTACTGAACCACATCCTTTCATTTCACATCTTTCAGTTCCAGGTCAAGTTTTACTTCTGTTCTGTGTCTAGCTGCTCCTGGTACTGATGGTGTTTAGCAGTGTAGTTGTGTCTGCATTGCAAAGCAACGTTCATCTTCTTTACGAGGAGTAGTTTGTCACTCTACAAAATTCCTAACTACAGTAGCATTTCTGTTTTGCAGTTTCTGTGATTTCTTATACAAACCTTCAGCTTATAGCAAAGCTCTTCTAAGAGGGCAGGTGTCGCAGTGCTGTGCTGAGATTTGTGTGATTTCTGTTTGAAGGCATTTGAAGAGCTGGAGGGGTAAAGTGCAGTGCAAAATGCAGAAGAATGTTCATTTTTATGACTGAAAATATGTCTGCGTGCGTTTCCCCATGTTTCCCTGCAGATATTGCAATCCTTGGAATGGACATTGATCTGCAAACCATAGAGGATAATGTCATCAGCTTGGAGATGCTGTTTAAAACGTGGCTCCATGACTGTGGCTCAGAGAGGGAACATCTGCATCTTCTTCTTCCGTCTGGAGGCCTCAGCTGTGGCACTGCACCCAAGCCAACCCTAAGTACGGCATTTTCTCTCCCTCTCTGCAGAGAGCTCCTGACTCCCACAACCTTAACGATTATCCAGGCCCGTCCTGGACAAGTTCCTCTTCATTTTTAGACTCAAGTAGGGTCTCGGGGCGACACTGAAAGCTCTCCGTAGTTTCTGTTGCGTCAGGCTCTTAGGCACCTGCTCAGAGTGTGTGTCAGGGTTGCTGTGTCCCATGACTGTTGATGCTACAGTTCACCTCCATTCTGCAGCAAACATGTGCTTTGGAGAGGATGTGACTTTATGGCCACTGGGTCAAAGTAAAAGGGGCCTTACTGAGTGCCAGAGACCTTCTGCCTCAGCTTTATGGCTCTAAAATTATGTTCCTTATGCTTGATGATATGGGTCCGTGCCAGAGCACTTAAATTAAGGTTGTTTTTAAAAGGGGCTCGGCACATATTTTTATCTATTGGTGTTTGAGGTTTTTTGTGTGTTGTTTTTTTTTTCCCCTTTAAGTCCAAATTCCTAACAATTCCTCAGGTAAGTAAGCAGACACAGATGCTTCCCATAAGGGTTTGTTGGCTGCGTTGCCACCATTGTGCTGCCGTGGCAATCTGCATGTGCTCTTCCAGCAGCCCTTCCATGCTGCTCCACTGTCTCTCATGTGTTGCCTCTCACTGCCAGGCAGCAGAAGCACACTTGTTTTCTGCTAATGGTCTGCAAGCTGGCTCTGGTCTGGAAAAGAAGCACGGAGGTGGTGGGGCTCTTGCAGATACATGCTCAGCAAGCAGGTCAGAAGGCTTAGTGTGACTTTATTTGTGCAGTAGCCACCATAATGGCCTCCAGAGCACACATTATTGTGGTTTTTGTTTCTGAAAGGTGAATGTTTCTTCATCATAACATTCAATTTCACATTTGATGTGCTGAATTGTTATAGCTAGTGACACAAACCAAGTTACAGCAGGTTGTTTTCACCTTCCCACACTGAAGAACTCTTTGGAAGGCCAGAGAAATCGTATGCAGCTGTACACCCTGTGACAGTAGAGTTGCTATCTTCAGCGTGGAGTATTTCTCCCCAAACTATGTGATGACAGCTTATCCAGTGGCAAAACGTGCTGCCTTGTTTCACAGGATTTATCATTGCTCTTCCAGGGAGACATGGCTTGATTTTTAGGTAGAGCTGAGCGGAGCCTGGAGTAAAAGTCCTTGTGGGTCGCTTCCAGACAGGGATTTTTGTGATTTTATTATTCACTCCATAGTTGCAGTTGCTAGATAATATTAACTTATTGTTTGTAAGTGGCTTGAGCATGTCGTGTGCTACACAGTGCTGTTTCCACCAATCTAAACCCATCTCCCTCTCCCAGTGTGTCTGAAGTGTGATTTGCAAGAAAGATTGCTCGACCCAGCTCTGCTTTCTGGGACAACGGATGGCACCCTGAGAACAGCTGATTTAAACTCACCCTGCCAGATGACAGCCTGGCCAGCGACGATGCTGTATAAACTCCAGGTTGTGAAGTAAGTGCTGTTGCATCTTTTGCTCGATAGCTGGAATGCTGGTATAACAGTGTTCATGCTTTCTGTGCAATTTCAACTAGGGGCCAGGAATGTCAACATAAAGTGCCTGGGACTCAAAGAGCAAGGAAAACTCTGGGCTAAAACATTCCCAGCAGCTGTACCTCTTGGCAGGATGCATTTGCACATCCCATACATGCTGACAGGTGTGCAAAGTCTAAAAAGATGTCACCATAATGCTAGCACTTTATGAGTTTAAAAGCATAGATTTTATGCATGCAGCAGTGATTCCTTCCAGTGTGAAGCCCTACAGGTTGTGGCCATTGTTCCATATATGCTTTAGGTAGTGAAAGCACTACCTAAAAGAGGCTGCAGCAATTAACTGGCTGCTAGAGCTTGATCTCTTTACTTGACTATTAGGCAAAAAAGCAGTGAAAGCTTCACAGTTCTGAGGGACTGCAGATAAGAATTTGTCTTCTTTTCCCATCAGCAGGCTCTGCTGGTAGGCACAGAAAATAACAGGAAGGTTTGTTTTTAGTAAAAATGTGGTGTGATTTTTGAACTTCTTCCTGTATGGTTGTTCCCGAAATGATTCTCAGCTTGTCAGTGTTTGAAGAGTCTTAGTAATTGTGAATCACAGAATCACAGAATAGCTTGGGTCGGAAGGGACCTTAAAGTGGGACGCTAGCTGTGTGCAGGAGCAGTTGAAGGGAAGGAAAACCATAATATGCTAAAATCACTTAGGGAGAGATGTAACTGCCAGGGTGATCTATTGCCCAAGAGGCCAAATTACTAGTCTGCTTTGTATTCAAAATGTGTGAAGACTGAATATGCTCCAGGGCATACTCTTGACAAAAGAAATACAGTGGAACCTGGCAGCATGCTGGAGGGTGCCAAACTCAGTGTCCATCAGCAACAAAGCCCTGCAGGCTTTCCACTGCAATTGGACTTTTCCCTACTTCAGTTGGGCTTCATTGTGGCTACAGATATTGTTTGTAGCAGGATTGCAGCTGTTACAACCATGGCTGCTTGAGCTCATCTCCCCCCTGCGGAGTCTTGGCAGTTTCAGGCTGGCTGTGCTGAAGACGAGCTGTTTGTTTATAGAGCTCTGAAGTCTGAAGGGGTCTGTGAGTCTGTACTGTACGGACTGCCTTTCATCATCAAGCCCACGAGCTGCTGGCAGCTGGACTGGGACGAACTGGAGCTAAACCAGCACAGCTTCCATGCTCTATGTCACAGTCTTTTGGTGAGTGTAAAAATCGCAGTCTCATGGGGAGGGATTGCCACAGAAAGGAATTGTTGGTGTGCACCCAGTAAGGTCTTTCAAGCCTGTGCCTGAAAATATGTTCAAAATATATGGCTTCTTCTCATGTGCCAGGGTTGGGCCTGTAAGTCCTTCCAGTCACCATGACTATGGCAAAGAACCTGCAACACATCAAACAGGCACTCTTGCCAATCAGAAATGGGGCTAGAAAGTGCAAAATCAGGGCTGGAGTTGGGCAAGTATTTTTAACTGTAAAAATAGTTAACCAAGGCTCTGAGATGTGGAGGACTTTCCATTACTGACAAGTCTTAAATTAAACGTGGATGTTTTCTTAAGAACTGTCTTGCATTCATTGAAGAAAGTTGGGTTTTCCTCAGCCACCATGCAGTGGCTGTGTAGTAGCGGTGATCTCACAGTGAATGTGCTGAAGGAAGCAGCTGTTACCCATTTTACATGTTGGTTTTGGCTTTTGCTGTTTAGAAAAGGAAGTGGATGCTTTTGGCCAAACATGAGCCACACAACACTTGTCCAAGCTGGAACACTGTGGTGCATTCCTACTACATCATTGTCCCTTCTGACTCTGCCACTCTGCTTGTCAAACCAGTGGCTGCCAGAGAGCTCTTGATGCCATCAGCCTTCCCAGCCCTCTCTGCTGAGCATCCTGAGAGAGTACAGGGTGCTATAGAGGTAAGTCATCGATGACCCTACACAAAAACCTGTGGCAGAAATGCCAGCTATAGAAGCAGGGAATCAGGCTTATAGTCAGCCTGCTTGCACAGAACATGCAAATGCTACTGAAGTTGTATTTATCTCCCTTACTACAGTAGGTCCTTTGTACACAAGATAAATCAACACATAAGGTATCTCTGTTTCTTCTGATAGATTCAAACTTCTGCAATTCATGCTGTGCATCCACATGTTCTTCTGAGTTTTCTGCCTCTGCTTCAGGTGATGTCAGGAAGGGCAGGGCTCTTGCTATAGGTCTTAGCAGGTGAACAGAGGAGAGAACAGCTGTGAAAATGTCCACTGACAGGTGGAATATGATGTAGCACTCCAAAAATTCTTTTCAGCAGACAATATATTCTACGGTTTTCCTGCAAACAACAAAGCCATCCCTGCAAAAAATGCTCCCCCAGAAAAAAAAAAAGACAGCCACTAATAATGATTATAATAAGTCCTCCTCTTGGCACATCTAATTGCCTTTTTTCTGTCCGAGCAGAGTGCCCTGAACAGCTTAGAAGTGGAAGTTACTTATAATCCCTTACACCTGAAAAGCAACCTCTATAAATACCTGAAAAGTATGCTGTACAGACCGCTGCACAGGCAGCAGCCCCAGCCCAGGGAGCAGCGACCGGAGCGGCATCAGCCAAAGCAGGTACGGCTTTTGTCTTTGACCACCACAGACAGCCTCTGTCTTGTGCTCCTGATCTGCTTCCTGCAGAAGGGAAGAGGGCAGCTCCCCGATACCCTGATGGGACAGGGAGGCCACATATGGCAGGGGCAGCATTCACTTACAGCTGCAGAAGCGGCGAGGTGAGTGGAGCTTGTGCTGTTGAGAAGATGCGTGCTGAACAGCTGGCAAACACACTGAGGCAGCATGCAGCCAAGTGTTGGACAAGCTGACCCCTCCTTCCACAAGGTACATTAATATTTCATCCCTGCATTGCAGCATCAGAGCAGAGCCAAAGCCACAGTGGCACCCCTCCTGATGGCTCCTTCTCCTGCCCAACTGTTCAGACCAGCAGGAGTGAGGAGAGATTCCTGCGCACTCTCCTTCCTTCCCAAAGAGGATGACAAGATCCTGCACTGAAGATACCCCATGGCACTGCTAACACCCGTCTCAAGCAGTTAATGGTTTGGCTTCTGAGCCAGAAGCAGACAGGCAAGACAGTGAAGCCTGGCTGAGGTCAGATGGGTGCTTTCCGTTGTTTGTTGCTCCTCGTTTTATGGTTTTGTTTGTCACTAAATCAGTTGGCAGGAAGCTTGGTTCACCATTCCCTGGTGAAGCTTCCCATGCCCTGGCAGCTCCCCATGCCTGGGCAGGTGGCAGTATGCAGGGTTTCTTGGCCTCTTGCTGTTCAGCTGTTCCCTACAACACCTGATATTTCAGCACACATCACCAACAAGCCTCAAATTACGTTCTCTAGAACAGACGAGTGCAGCCCACAAACCACAGATTGCCGTCAGTGAATGCAGAAAAACTGCAAGGTAGCGTGGTGGGGAAGTTGGGCTGTACAGCAACGTCAAGCCACCCTCATCCTGCAGAAGGTTTCAAAGAGTGTTCTGAATAGCATAAAACAGGGCTTTTGGAGAATGCTGTCTCCCACAGCAGCACTATCTGTTCCAATGCTGATTTGCCGACTTCCACAGTGGTGTCTGTGTCCCTCTCCTGAGCTCATGGATAGTTTGCAGAAGTGCCAGGCTAGCAGCCGTGTCCTGGCCGACTCCTGCACAGTGCAGTAACCCACTGCAGCTGGACCTCAGAACAGTACCTTTCTCCCTGCCAGTTGTTGCTTGAAGCACACCATCTTATGGCCCATCTGCACAAAAGAGACTGTTCTGCAAGCTGGCGTGGCCATACATCTTGGCAAGGCTTCCCAGATACAGGGAGTTGCCCGCAGCTTTCCAGAGAGCTGAGTGAGCCCCAGTTTTTCAGTGCATCCATAGGACAGCTGCCAGAGCAGGAGCTGAGGACAGTGCAACTTAACCAATGTGGGGCAGCATCACTGGGCTTCCTGGATACTGCTCACAAACAGGGATTTGTGTTCCACGTAGTTTGTTCTAACGTTCTGTTTCAAAATAAAGTCCTCTTGCTAAATGTTACCTTACTGCTTGTGGTCTACAGTGCTTACAGTGTGTGGCAATCATAGCACTGACCTCTGTTTCCTGAGAAACGGCTGCTGTTGACCAAGGGCGCAGTGCAGCACCGTGCTTCCTCAAGGACTGCAGCGGCAGGACAGAGCCAGCTGTTTGTTCCAGGATCACAGCTCACGAGCAGGCTCTGATTGCTACCTATTTTCCACCCACTCATGAGATGTGCACTGAGATGGTAAAGCACCCAACGGAAGAAAAGGTGCCAAGACCCTATTTACCTCTTGTAGTAGTGTTCTCATCTGATACCTGAATCCCTACAGTACAATGCGTGCTGTAGTCTCAGATGAGGGCACCAGGACCCCTCCGAGCGTTGAGGCCAAGGAAGGGCACCACACAGTTGCTGCTGAGACAGAGATGAACCAGATGCTGCTTTCTGTGTCTGTGTGGGAGCTGTGCCATCAACAACTGCACACAGCCTGACTCAAGCACAGCACAAAGCCCAGACACACCACTCCCCATCTTGCTCTGTGCCTTTGCTGCTGGTTTCTGCTGCATGCATCTGAGCTTCCCATGCCCTGGCAGCTCCCCATGCCTGGGCAGGTGGCAGTATGCAGGCAGCTGCTCGGGGCAGTACCAGGAGGGAAGGGTGGACATCCCTAGCAGCACAGGGAGATGCATTTCCTGGGGTGTGCGTGCCTGCAGATGGCCAGTCCTCACCAGTCCTTAACAAACAAGCTCAGAAGGTGAGGAACTGAGAAGTGGCCAGAAACAAACGGCAGTAATGCACACAAATGGTTTCACCTCCAGCATGCTAACCTGATAATGTGAAAAACCAAGCAGATAAAACAATCCCCTCCCTCCTTATCTGATCTGATGACTCATTTAGAAATTACTCGGGTAATTCTATCAGTAGGAAAGGGTACATCAACAGCAGCTGATGGCTTGCTGTGAACGAAAGGAGGCTGACAAAGGAGAAACTCACAAAGAGGGAAAAGGGACTAAAAGGGGAAAGAAATCACAGCGCTGGGAGCGTCTGGGGGTTCCTTCTGAAGCCTTCTGCCTGGTCACCGGTGTGAAGCAGGGCAATAACCCTACAGCCAGTGTGTTTGAGTGCTCTCCCTAATGGCAGAACAGCTGTCTCACACCTGCACCATGCTAGGACCCCATAAGGGAGGAGGAAGTGGTTATAAAAGGACGGTTTCCGGAACGAGAAACAGAAAAAGGTGGTACAAAGGGAAAGAATGTGGCTGGGCTTTGGCAGTTCCCAAGTATTTTTCTCCTGATAAGAACTGCCTACTGGCCTACAGAGACCAAGAATGCTGCTTCATCTCAGCCGTGGCTGCTAGACCTGCTGTACTCAGTAACATTTCTCAGCTGGAGTTTGGGCTTTTAGCAAACAGAACAGGAAGGCTCATAGGCTGCCCACATACAAGGAAGCCTGATATCCAAATGACATTCTGTGCACCACGCAGCCTGGCTCCGAGCACACAGACAAGGCAGAAGATGCAGGATGCTGTTCCCCAAGTAAGCAGACTGCATTCAGTAATGGCACAGTGACTGTGATGTGCCAGGGCTATCTGTGAGCCTCACCCAGCTGCTTCACTGTTCAACACGTGGAAATAACAGGAAACAAAAGAAGGCAGACCGAATAAACCTAATCCAGACAAAAATTCAGCAAGGTCATCTGCTCCTAGAATTCACTGCAACTTTGGCTACAGGATGACCAGCCAAAAGCTCACTCTTTATTTGCCTTATTTCTTATGCTTTCTCAAAGCACCTATGGCACCCTAACCTGCTTCCAGAAAGGAGAAAAGTTGGAGCGCAGAGCAGCAGCCCGAGAGAGATGGCAACCCTGATCTACAACAGTGAGCCAGAAAAAGGATTGCTCTCCAGATCAGCAAGAGCTTTCTGTGCTGCACGCACTGTCAACATGTGGCAACCCCTGTAAAGAAAGCAGGACAAATGCAGAAGACAAATGTTGCCTTGTGTGCCTACCTTTTAGTTTTAGGCCAGTTAACGGAGAGAAGATGTCACTGAAGCAAGAAGAGCAAACATCCCATCCAGGAGGAGTGCAGGGCTGCAGGGAGAGCACTGAATCTAGCACAGATACTGGAGCACTTTCCCTCTTCTCTGGCATCCTTTACAGTGAAAGCTGGGTCAGACACACTCAGTATCCTCAGACACAGCAACTGCAGTGATGCAGATGTGCGAGTACCCACCACAGTGTGTAAGGTGGAGCCCAGAGCTCAGCTCCTTGGAGGCTGCACTTCACCACTCCAGTGTTAGAGCCCTACACTGCAGTCACAAAGAAGGTTTATGGGCAGGTGCCCCCCAGTGCAATGCCCAGAGCTCTTCCCTGAGAATTCCTAGGACTTGAAGCACCTGCCTGGGGTCACCCCACCCCAGCTGTGCACAGGGAGCAGGCACACCCCTGTCCTGGGCAGGAACAATATCAGGCTCTCTCTGGTTCCCAAAACACCTCTGAGGTGTTTCTCCAGTTTACTGCAGCAAAACCCCAGCAGAAAAGAGTATGGAGCACAAGACAACAACAACAAACTGGTTCAAGTTGTTGCTGCACTTTTACAGAAGCTCCTCCTGTAACCCAGACATCACACACCCAGTCAGAACCCACTGCTCGCTTCCATCTCACCAGTTTGGGAATGTGAACACAGCCCTGCACACCTTGCTACCAGCTTGTGGCTCTCTGGGTGTGAGCTTGGGCTACTGAATTCATGCTTAGTCCTCTGCACAGGAATATTAGACTTCTGCTTCCATCTCCATCAGCAGGCTGGTGAACCTGCAGAAGCCATCAGCAGCACAAGACTGAGGGACAGGCAGCACCAAGGTGCCTGGCACAGCCCCACACAGAGGAGACAAAATCTTTCACAGCCATTACCAACACCAAAAGAGCAACGTATTTTTTCCCTGTGCAGGTTTCTGCCCAAGGCACACAGAAATCATAGCCAAACCTTTCGCCTTGTAAGCATCACAATCACAGTATTTACCATCAAAGTCAATGGGACTCAGACTGGGCCATCCTCAGCCCCCCACAAGCACATGAGGATAAAAGGGGAAATCAGCAGAGGAATGCACCAGGTTAAGCAGAGAACCTGTACCTCATCAACAGCCACTGAGCTCCAGCACAGACCTTGAGCCTGGCCCTGACCAAGAGAGTCCTGCATTTTTTCAGGTCATCCCATGTCTCATCCTGACTAGCACACCAGAGCCTCAGTGGGGCTGATTCTCACATCCCTCAATCCCTTGGCATCAGGGCATCCCAGCCACTGCTGGAGCTGCCACCCACTGTCTCTGTGGTTTGCTCTTAGCTCAGCAGCTTTGGCACAGACAGCGTGAGCGCGAGCACTGCTCTACAGGGCATCACACACCACAACTCTGCACCAGCATCTCCCCAGCTATGTGCCTAACATGCCACATGCAAACACTTCATCATAAGACATACAAATTTTAATATCAAAATAATTTGGTATAAAAATACTTTTGGAGACTGATGGCAAGCAGCCCCCCAGGCACTGCAGTGAGCCTCTTAGTCCCATGGCTGGCCTAGAGAGGAAGGCATAGCACAGCCAGAGCCTCTGGAGTCAAAGCAGCAGGCACAGTGCAGAGCCCACCCTCCTGCCCCACCAGGTGTCAGCGAGGCTGGCTCTGGAGCCGAGCAGCACCAGCACCAGTGCACTCTGAGCCTGGGAGCGTGGGACAGACCCAGGGAGACAAAGCCCCTCAGAGCTGACGAGCGGGAGGGGCTCTGCCCCGTCCAAACAGCCCCCAGCCCCGTGCCAGGCCATGGAACACAGCCGCCTGTGCCACTCCTTGTTGAGTTTGGGCCACAAAGCCCCTCAGGCAGGTGCAGAGCAGAACAGTTATATCTCTCCTAGGTCCTCATAGACAGGAGACAAGCTACACTCATCCACACTCTGCTCCTTCCTCTGCCCAAGCTGGGGCTTCATCACCCGGCAGTACAGCACCTCCGTGTTGTTGTTGTTGCTGCTGTTCAGGCCAGGTTTGACGGCCGCCTTCTCAGGAGCAAGATTCCCTCGCCGCCTGCCAGGGTCCTCACTTCTTTCAGCACATTTGGAGATGAACGCTGCCGGGGGCTTGGGAGCAGGCACTGGCTTGGGGCCCTTGGCCTTGAAGGCAGGAACTGAATAGTCATCAGTACTGGGGCTGTAGGGGAACTCGTAGCCGCTCTTGCCATCGTGGCCCTGCGTGCGCCAGGCCTCGCCTATGGGCCGTGCCTCGTCGTAGATGCCGGCGGTGGCGGGCAGCATGCGGGGCGCGCAGCCCTCGGGCTCGTCGTAGATGTGCTCCTTCCGCGGGGGGCCGCAGCCCTCGGCACGCAGCTGCTCACAGGAACCCGGGAACGGCACCCGGAGATTCGCCCCCTCCGCAGCCCCCGCGGCCTTGCTGTCAATGGGGTCTGCATACAGCGGGTCCGGCCTGGGTCGGAAGCTCTTCACAGAGTCCAGAGGCTCTGAGTAGAGGCTGGAGGGATCCTTGTCTGGCAGGACGGCCCGCGGTGCCTTGGGCAGAGGGGAGCGTGGAGGGGTGCTGGTGAGGGGGGGCTTGGCCTGCACCACGGGTGGCTCCGGCAGCATCCGGGTCTTCAGCAGTGATATCGCATCTCTCTCCTCTGCTGCAGCAGAAGGCCGGGGTGCCAGGCCTGCCTTGGCTGCTGCAGCGTCATCCCCTTCCGTGGGCTGCTCCAGGCTCAGTGCATCAGCCAGGGCCTGGCGGAGCAGCACCACACTGGGGCTGTCAGATTCCAACGAGTCACAGCTCTGCTGGTTCTCCTCCACCTGAGCTTTCTGTTCCCGGATGGAGGCTTCCACCAAGCGGAAGATCTCATTGCCCTGCTTGGTCTCGAAGGTGAAGTTCCCTGGTCCAGAATCACAGCGCCTGCCAGCTTCAAAGGAGAACATTACCTGCAAGAGAAGCCAGCAGTCATGTTCTGCTCAGCAACACCCAGAGCCATGCAGGCCGTGCCCCCCTGATGCACACGTGGCTGCAGCGCCGGGCTGCGCACAGCACAACTGAGCACCCTGCTGTGAGCACTGAGGTTGTGCTTCGCTCAGTGGCTGCACAGCACCCAGCAGAACTGGAACAGCTGTGAAATGGGGCACACAGCTGAGGGGACAGTGCTGCAGTCACCCAAGGCCACAGCTGCAGGCCCTGCTGAAGGCTGTACTCTTCCCTGAGCTCTGTCAGCAGTTTCAACAACTGGCACCACAGCACACACTGGGAACTGAGTAGGGCAAGAAGGAAACAGTTCAGCAGGAGAAAATGCTGTGGGTATCTAGGCTAAGTCAGCATCAGTCAGGCAGAAGGGAAGCAAGAAGATAAGGAATCCAAGGGAAGAGTGCAACTTTCCTTGGGAGAAAGGCCAGAAACAGCAGTTTGGTTACCAACAGCAAGCAAAGCATTTGTCTTGCAAGCATCGAAGTACTTTATGTCATTAACAGTAAAGAGAAGCCTTGAGCAAGGCTGTACTTCTCAGGCTGAGCACACTCGTGCATAACTTCCCATCAGCAAATGCACAGACCCTTCTCGAACGTTGGTCCCTGAACCCAGGAGAGACCAAAAGTCTTTCTGGTGTTGTCTGGCATGTAGCAACTGTCTGTGATTCCTGTAAGAGCCTTTGAGGACAGACTTGTTTCTGTGGGTCAGCCATGCTAAGCACAAGCACAGCCAACTCATCCCCACCAGGGGACCCGGGAGTGCAGCCACCTGCTCCTGCAGTGACTCAGCACTGCTCCTGCCTCAGGCACTGCTATCCTGAGAACAGCTTAGTTTCTGCTTCTGTTTTGGTGAAGTGCCACAGAACATGCTGCTGGCAAGCTGCAGCTGATGGCATCACTTCTGTAAACAGCCCCAGGGAGGCCACTTTCTCCCTCCCCAGCATAGCAGGTACAGCTTGCAGTCTGTGTAGCAGCAGGATAGATGGGGAACCCGCTGCTGCAGGACACTGGGGAAGCACAGGCCCACACAGGTCAGTCAGGCTCACAGCTGTGTGCCCCCAAAGGTGAACATATCCAGAGCAGAACAGGTGCCTCAAACAGCCCGTCCTGCTCCAAGTACTGCCCCCAAGAGGAATGAACACATGCTGGGAGCCATCAGAGTGCCAAGCTCCCCAGCAGCATGGGTTTGGAGTGCAAAGAGAGTGAACAAGGGTGGGCAGTGGGTGCGATGGCCTCAGTGGGAGCTGGGAAAGGACTACATGGAGCAGGACTGTGCAGCTAGGCCCCCCAGAGGGGTGGAAACACCACAGCTCACGCTCCTACAGTGACACCACTGAGGAGCTGGGAACAGACCAAGGGTCACAGATGCCCCAGAGATGCTGCTGTGGTCACTGAGGGCTGCAGCAGCCGCAGCACTTGGCAGAGTCCACAGCACCAACGCCACAGCAGCCAGGGACAGCCCGTGGGAAATGAGCAGCATCCTTGGCTGCCCATCCACACACCCACCTTGTCCCGGCCGTATCTCCGGAGTAGCCGGTAGGGCCAGACGTAGAGGATCTCACTGGTCCGTGGGTCCTTCAGGATGAGGCTGTCACGTTCAGCCTTGAGCACGTAGGAACCGCGCAGCTCGCACCGCTCCGCAGCCTCAGTCCGCTGCACCGTCACCCAGAAGGCATTCACTGCAGGAAGAGGAGGCAAAGATATCCCACCCCTGCTCTCAGCACTGCCTGTAGGAGCCCACCAAGGGCAGCAGTAGACCTCACCTTCATCTCTTGAGTAGTAGATAGAGTTCACAGCCATCTCCAGGACTGGTGCCTCCCTGCTGCCCTCTCCACAACACTGGAGTGCCACAGTAGCATTTCTGGAGCCATTCCTCTGTTGAGGGAGAGAGGATCAGTGCCAGCCCTTCTGCCTGCACCAGCTTTGCAAGGACACCTTGCCGTCACTGTCCCCTGCCCCATTTCCCCCAGGCCCCACTGCTCTCTGCAAGGGGCCCACCCAGCCCAGCACAGCTCAGCCAAGCTCCCTCCCACCCAGCGCCACAGACCATACCCACCCAGAGTGACAGGGACAGAAAGAGACAGGACTGGGAAGGAGGGGCTGCACGGAAACCCTAGCATGGCCCTCAACCCGGTGCATGGGACAGGAAGCAGATCACACAACCATAGAGGATAAAAAACCCCTCTAAGATCATCAAGCTCAACCCCAACTCATCTCCACCGTGCCCATCGACCGTGTCTCTCAATGCCACATCTCCACAGCTCTTGAAAACCTGACATGACCCCACCACCTCCCCGTCCCAATGCCTGACCACTCTTTCAAATAAGAATTTCTCCCTCCCCTTCCAGCAGGCCTCCCTCCAGACCCTGCCTTGAGCAAAGACAGCACCGACACAGCCCCCTCGTGGGAGCCCTGTGCCCATGGCACCACTGCCCACTTGACCACTGGGGTAGCTCAGGCTTGGCACACAGGCGCATGCTGTGGAGGCCAAAAGCAGCCCCACTTCCACACAGACGTGCTCCAGTATGGCTGATACCAGCACCCAAAGCACAGCGCCGGCCCGGCTGCTCTCCTAGCTACACAAACAGGAGAGGGAGCAGATGCCATGACCCAGCCACAGCAGCCCGTGTCCTGCTTCTGCACAGCCAGGAAGACAGCGCCAGGATTAGTGCACAGACTGCAGAGGGAAGCGAGCACTTCTACTTTTAGCATATGCAGAACTGAAAGTGCAACACAAGCACTCTGCCCGAGGCCACATCTCCACAGCAAAGTCCCCCGAGGACCCACACGGTAGACGCACCCTCGGTGCCCCCAGGGACCCTCCTCTGGGGCAGCCCCATGCAAACCAGGGGCCCGCTGATGTCCTGCAACAGCCCTTCCAGCGGATTTTGTGCTGCTGCACGAGGGTCCGAGCTCAGACCAAGCAGGAAACTTTCCCAGGGTCACGTGGCCGGGGTTGCGGCACATCTTGCAGAAGGCAAGCTGCTGCAGTTTCAGTTTAAAACTAGTCACATGAGCTCCCCTGCAAGCAGTAAGGCCCAAACAAGGCCAACAGATTCTCTCTGGCTTCTAAACAGGATGCACACTGCTAAAACCCAAAGTCCAAGAGCTGACAGCAGCAGCTTCTGCTCTCCTGAAGTATCCAATGCAGCAGAGCTCAACCTGGAATCAGGCAGCCAAGAACCTTGGCTTCGTTGGACTGCTCCTTTCCTCATCTTCAAAAGAAAAAGAATCAGAAAGGTTTGGGTTGGAAGTGACCTTTAAGATCCTGTAGTCCCAACCCTGTGCTACACGCAGGGGCATCTCCCACGGGGTCAGGTGCTCACAGCCCCATTCACCTGGCCTGGAATGCCTCCAGGGTGGAGATGTTCACAGCCTCAATGGGCAACCTGTTCCTGTACCTCGCCATCCTCACAGGAAAGAATTTATTTTTATTACCTAGCCTAAATCTACCCCCTCTTTAAGTTTAAAGCTATTTCCCCTCTTCCTGTCACTACCTGCTCTTATAAAAAGCCACCCCCGTCTTTCCTGTAGTCCCCTTCAGGTCCTGGAAGGCCACTATCTGGTCTCCTCTGAACCTTCTCTTCTCCAGGCCGAAAACCCTCAGCTCCCTCACCCTGGCCCTGCAGGGGAGGTGCTCCAGCTCTGATTATCTCTGTGGCCCTCCTCTGGGCCTGCTCCAACAGCTCCACGTCCTTTTTGTGCTGGAGGCTCCAGGACTGGATGCAGTGCTCCAGGTCTCACAAGAGCAGAGCAGTGGGGCAGAATCACCTCCCTCAACCTGTTCACACTTCTCTACATGGAACCCAGGATACAGCTGGCCTTCTGGACTGCAAGGACACACTGACAGCTCACGTTGAGTCTTTCATCAACTGACACCCCTAAATCCTTTTCCTCAGAGCTGCTCTGAAGCCATTCTCTGTCCAACAAGTATCTGTGCTTGGAACTGCCCCACCTCCGTTGTAGGACCTTGAAAGAAATCCCATCCTGATCTCAAATCATCTCCCCAGCCCATTCCCAAGCTGCTCACCTTCTGGACAGCAATTAACACAACACAAAATCTCACTCTCCAAGCAGATGAGCAGAAATTGCAACCAAGCACCTACGCTTTCTTGCAGAGACCATATGCAGCAGCTCCTACGCCTTGTGCTCCAGGGCAGGCCTTCAGTACAGCCCCTTGATCTCACAGCACCTTGCCAAACAGATCCTTAAGCTGCTGACCAGCTTCTGGACCCTAAGCATGCAACTGGCAGCTACCAGGTGAATAAAGGTGTTAGCACAGCACCGCTCCAAGCAAGCACTCCCTGCCTTATCACTGCTCCCACCATACCAAATGTGGGGGGTGGGCTCCCAGCCGAGTCCCAGGAGCCTTGCCTAGGACAAAGTCTGCAACACCGTCTGCATGACACAGGGCCACAGACATGGAATGACACCCAGTGCCATACCAGTGCTTCTGAGCTGGGCCAGTCACTGACAGCTGCAGGGAGGCCCTGCAGAGAAGCCCAGCCTTGCATCCATAGCCTGAGTCTGGTGAGCACTGCCCAGCAGCGAAGAACCCTCCCACCCCAAAAGGAGCACAGAACACACGTGGGACCAGGCAGGCAGGGACCACCTTCATGGAGACAAACAGAAGCCCACATGCGCAGGCCATCACTGCCCTGTGAACTGCCTTCACAAGGATGCAGTACATGGCTGACAGCCAGCCTGGGGAAGGGCAGGGAAGCTGGAAGGTTGTGCCATGGGCCAGCACGGACACTGGCACTGGGGAGTGACACCTAGGCTCGGTAAGGGGCTGCCCTGTTCCCAGAGCTGCTTGTGCTTCCCAGGAGCCTGACGGGTCCCAGAGCCAAGTACTGCACCATGCTCAGGGTTCCGCTTCTGCCTCTGCAGGAAAGGCAAAGCCAGCTGGGTCTGGAGGAAACACCCCCAGCTCTCATCCAGCCCTGGCCAGGTGTCTGCAGGGGGTGAGCAGGGCTCCGTGCAGCAGCAAAGCAGCACAGCGGATGTCACAGAGTGCAGGGCACAGGCAGGAACCCTGGGGACAGCGTGCTGAGCAGCCCTGCGGTCCCACGAGCCCAACCCAGGCAGCCGCTGAGGCCGGAGCCGCTCCGAGGGGCCGCGACGCCGAGACGCGAGGACCCCGACCCCGCCCCGCTCACCGGGAAGGCGATCTCGCACAGCTTGGCCACCCACTCCTCGCTCTGCTGCTGCTCGGCCGCCAGGAGGTAGCTGCGGCCGCTGGTCTCCAGGCGGAAGGCGGCGGTGCCGGCCCGGGGGCCGCTCTCGGAGGGCGCGGGGGTGACGCTGGTGCAGTCCGCCAGGCGCACCACCGTCTTGTCCAAGCGCCGCGTACCCAACCGCCCGGCCGGACCCGCCGCGTCTTTGCAATCGAAGAACTCCAGGCGAGCGACGCCGTGCTGGCTGGCCGGGAACAGCGCGAACCAGCCCCGCTTCCACCGCTGCAAGGCACGGAGTCAGCGCGGGGCGCCCCGTCCCGTCCCGTCGCCGAGCGCAGCCGCCACCCACCCTGGCCCTGCGGCCGCCTGTGCAGAGCAATCGGGGGCCCCCATCGCTCGGCAGCGCCCGCACAACGCTCGCCTCGGCTCGACCCACGGCCCGGAGGCCGTCCGACCCCGGCCCCCTCCCACCCCACGGCCCGGCCCCGCGCGGAGCCCACCTTGGCGCCGAACTTGTTGCTGTGCTGCACGAACATCGGCCCCTCCTTGGCCGGCGGCTCCATCCCGCGCCGCCGCTCGCAGCGCTTCCGCCGCCGCTCCAGGGCTGAGGGGCGGGACGGGGCGGGGCGGGGCGCGCACGTGTCGGGGACGCGCGGGAGGGCGAGAGGCGCGGAGCGCGTGGAGAGCGGGGAGCGCGCGGGTGCGTGGGTGAGCGGAGAGAGAGAGAGAGAGAGAGAGAGAGAGCGCGTGCGTGTGAGTGCGCGTGTGCGCGCGCGCGCGTGTGTGTGTGTGTGTGTGTGTGCGCGTGTGCACAGGAGCACTGTCCTTGTCCCCTCACTGAAGGGCTCCACACAGCCTGGCACCCCCAGTGGATGGTGGCTCTGGGATCTGGCTGCTGGTGCAGGATGGAGCTTGGGCACCCAGCGCTACCAGCCCAGAGCTGCGCCTGGCCACCACAGCCCGCCCAGCCTAGGGGCCAACCTGGAGCCCAGCCTGTCCCTGCAGCGCAGGCTTGTGCAGAAGGTGAGCGAGCGTGGCCTGTGTCCATCCAGCCCCGGTAGTTGCTGCTTGCTCAAGTAACCCAGCCTGGCAGCACAGAGCTGGCTTTCATGGGGTATAATTGTCTGCACTGATGCAGATCTTATTGACGAGCATAATTCTGGTCACAAGCAGCATCATGCCTGTCCCAGGGGCTGAATCTTCACATGCTTTGAGCACTCCTTGCATTCTGCAGCTGCCTACATGCCATGTCACTGCGCTCTGAGCACACTTTGGTGGCCCACAGTGCACTCTGACTGTCAGGCTGTGGCCGGTCAGTCACTTTTAGGCTCCTCACTCCCCACATGGCCCAGACAGCATCACCTGGCTTCCTAGCACTGCCTGAACCTGCAAGGGGGAAAGGGAGATGCCACAGACCCTGGCTCTGTTGGCCCCTGACACCCATTTTTCCTATGCAAAGCCATGCAGGCGGGTTAGATGGAAGCACTACCGGTGGTGATAGCCGCTAGGAGGGCCCTCAGCAGTGTCTGCATGCAGGAGTGCACCAATGCTTCTCCTGGCCTCACCCCCCACACACAAATGGACCACAGTAACAAAGCCATGTGCTTGCTTCCCATTACAAAGTCTTGTGGCTCAGAGAGGCTGCAGGACACAGATCTGCCTCACTATTTGTCTGACAAACAGGAAAAGCAGCCAGAAATAGAGCAGAGTAGCGCAGTGATGACGAACACGGGGTTCTGCACGCACGCAGGTACCGGCGTCCGTGCAGCTGCAGCCCAGGGAAGTACTGACGTGGCAGCACTTCTGCAAACCAGAACCTGCGCGACGGCGAGGATCACGAGCCAAACTGCGTCAACAGCCCAGAGCAGCGTGACGAGGCCAGATGTTTGCGGGCAGGTAAATCACGTGCAAGGCGAAACAGTCCGATCTCCGCGGACGCGGTGGGCGGGGGAGGCATCGCAGCCCGCACAGCACGAGGGAAGCGGCGCGGGGCGCCGGAGCTGCGGAGGCGCCCCGCAAGGCGGCGGCTCGCACCGCTCCTCCCCTGGCACCGCCCGCGGCCGTCCGAAGCCGCCGGGCCGCTGCCCGCGGGCTGCCGGAGCTCCCCGCCCCGCGCCCGGCCCCTCTGCGGCCCCACCTGCCGGGGCCGCCCCCCTTGGTTCCTCTCCGTCCCTCGGCTTTCCTCTCCATCCCTCCCCGCATCCTTCCGCGTACCTGCGTACCCTCCCCGCACCGCCCCATCCCTCCCCGCACCCTTCCGCCCGCCCCACCACCGCAGGGCCGTTCCTGCGCGGTCATGGCCGAGCGGCCGCGTTTCCTCTGCGGCGTGGTGGAAGGTAGGTCCTGCCGGACCCCACGGGGCCGGTGCCTCTCAGGGGCGCTGCAGGGGCTGTCCCGGCCCCCCGGGAGCGCGCTTCGGCCGGGAAGGGCCGCTTCCCGGGAAACTCGCCGAGGCCCGTATCCCGGGAACGGGGGAGGCAGCCCCAGCCCTGCACGGCACGGCACGGCACTCTGCGCCCGAGGGCGTGGAACCGGCAGCCCCTGGCGAAGGTCCCCAGCTCTCTCATAGAGCACGGATGCGTCCCTCGCAGCCCCAGCGCAGCCCCCTCCCAGCATCACGGCGCGGCACAGGGATGCGCTGCTCTGGCTCCAGCACACCGCGGTGGCTCTTTCTCTTTAGGCACGGGGCCCAAACCCTGGGGTGCGCTTCTCCTGCCTCGCTGCCTGCAGCACAGCGCTGTGCCTGGCGCTGCCCAGGGAGCGCTGCTCTTGTGGCAGTTCCGTGTAGCTCTGCCCCCCTCAGCTGCTGTTCCTGCATGCAGCTCCGCACCTCTGCGGCTGGGCGATGCCTGGCACCTGCTGGTCAGAAGCATCTCCTCCTTTCCTGGCAGAGCATCACCACAGTGCAGCCCACTGCCTGCTGCCTTGCCTGGGGCAAAAACACTACAAATAAACACAAATCAAGCAAAAAGTGTAGAAACGGAGAAGCTGATAGCAAAGAGGAATATGAGTCAGACAAGAATAGTCAGTGTAGGAAAGCTGACCTGGGAAAGAGAAGGACAGAGATGCTGTCAGCAGAGCTGCTCCAGGAGGAGGAGATTTCTAGAAAGTGAAGGAGGAAGAGCATCCCTCACCCTGCAGTAGCACTGACAGCTGGTGCTGCAGGCAGAGTGCTGAGCTGGGTACTGCTGGGCCAGCGTGTCCTACACAGAGCCCTGCTCCCTTCTGGCACCTGGGCTGTGCTGGAGGCAGCCAGAGGGCCCAGGCAGTCTTGTGGCTGGGTGACCAAGTCTGCAAATCTGGGACAGAGTAGGTGGTGGAGAATGGCTGCAGCCTTGGGACTTTGCTTTCCCGCATCTCCAGCATTCACTGACGGCACAGAGGATGGCAAACAGTGCTGCTGGCTGGGTACTGCTGCCATCTTCTGGGCCACGGGAGAGCCAAGGGGCAAACACTGCAATACTCATCACTGCTCACCTGTCCCTAAAAGAGCGGGGCACGAGCATCCTTCCTATGGAGATGCCACCGCAGGAGCCAGCAGGTTTCTGTTGGTACAGTTTAATCATTTTTTTTCTGGGCAGAAACTCTCTTGGAGAGTTTTCAAGTGTGCTGCTGCTGGCATGGTGTGTAAGAAAGGAATGTCACTTCTGTGAGGCAGTGTCAGCTCACAGTGAGGCCCTTGCAGGCAAGGGCTGTGCAGACCCCAGGGCCTCCTAAGCTGTGGGCTGAGCAGGGCTTCCCATGGGGTGGGTAACAGAAAAATCTCTTTTTCATGGAAATACGTTCTTCAGATGAAATGCTTGCCGGGATCTTTGGGTGACTCTAGATTTGGCCCCATGCACAGGGTATGGCTAGCAAAGCAAATCTGTATTCCTTCAAAGCCAGTGGAGCAGGTATGTAGATGTTCAAGCTGTTAAAAGATCCACTGGCAAACAACAGCGCTGAGCGCATGCTGCAGTGCAGCCCAGCAGGCTGCCATGCTTTGTGCTGGCTGCTGCGGGGCAGCAGGGATGTGGGGTCCTGGCAGGCAGTGCACACCTCAGGGCAGCACTGGCCTCGTTGCAGCACGCAGAGCCAATCCTTTCTGCTGCATGGGCAGAGTCCTTACAGCCTGCCCTGGTGCACAACAAATGCATTCATTTCTCTCAATCCCTGTTCTTGTTCGACTGCTGGAAAGTACTTGACTAATTTAAAAGCTGCTGGTGATACTGAGCCCATCTGACACCAGGAAGCTGCCCTAACAGCTAACTGCCATCACAGTTCAAGACACAACGTATTGTCTGTGAGGCTTCATACCTGGGCAGGTAGGTGTAGGTGCTCTGTTTGAGCAGAGATTGGACCAGATGACGTCCTGAGGTCCGTTCCAACCTCAGCCATTTGGTGATTCTGTGATTCTGAGACTTAACTGTATGGCTGAAATACCATTTCTTGCTAGATTTCAGCTTGGACATTTAAGTGTTTCCTTTAACTTGCTCTTTAAGAAGCAGTCAAATCTGCATCTCCTCAATGCGTGTTTCTGCCCGTTCTCCCATTGTTCCAGGTGAACTTGCTCTCCTCTGTTTTTTTTTACCCGCTGGCTTTGCAAGCAGCTCTGCGCCTCCCAGATCTTCCTACGAGCAGAAGTGGGAAGGCCCTATGCTTGACAGTGGTCCCAATGGGGAGAGGTGCTGCAGGACCAGCAGCCCCTGGCTGCACTCAGGCCGCACAGGGCAGGCTGAACGATGCTGCAGCCTCCAGCTCGTGTCACACGCCGGTGCCCAGCAGCCTCCCAAACCTGCAAGTGGCAGAAGTAGAAATGCTCAGAGACACCATGGATCTTGCTGACAGCAGCTCTGCATTTCCTGCATTCAGTTCTGTTGTATGAGCCGTGGGAAGGGCAATGCCCTGGCTCACTGGTGAACATTCCTGTCAGCAGACAGCCCTCGGGGCTGCTCAGTGCTTTCTTTGTCTGGACTTTCCCTTTACAAGGCTGTGCGGATGGTGTTTCCCAGTGGAGGCCACACGAGGTCTCTGTGAAATGGTCTGTGCCATCAGGGCATCCCCACAGATTGTGTGCTCCTGATCACGGCCGCTGGCGGCGATGCTGCCTCGTCCTGGGCTCGGCTGGGATGGAGTTAATTTTCTTCCTGGTAGCAGGCATGGTGCTGTGCTTTGGGTTTAGGATGAGGGTAATGCTGATAGCACACCACTGTTGTTTTTTATCAGCACACACACTGAGTTAAGGTCTCTCAGTGAGGGGCTGGGGAGCATTGGGAGCTGGGAGAAGGCACAGCCAGGACAGCTGGTCCCACCTGCCAAAGGGATGTTGGCACTGTGTGGCACTGTGCTGTGCAATAGGACTGGAGGGGTTGGCTGGGAATGGCTGTGCTGCCAGGGGGAGGAAGGGGGGGCTGGCCATTAGTGGGTGGTGAGCAATTGCATTGTGCATCACTTGTTTTGTTTATTCTTTTGCTTCTATTATTATTTTATCATTCCTCCTTCCTTCTCTGTCTTACGTACTGCCTTTATCTTGATCCACAATTTTTACTTCTATTTTTTATTTTTTTTTCCCCAGTTCTCTCCTCATCCCTTTGCTGTGTGGTGCACGGCTCCCTCCTGGGGTAAACCCCGATGTGCCTCCAAGTCGTGCCCCACTGCAAGGCGTTCATCCTCCAAATGAGGACTGAGCTGCATCGCCGCATTTCAGCTGTAGTCTGAGTTGCTGCAGTGTTTAAAGGCAGAGAGAGCACCTTTCATTGCCTCTCTTTTTACCTGCTTTGCTCTTTCACAGGTTTCTATGGGAGGCCATGGTCCATGGAACAGAGGAAACTGCTCTTCACATGGCAAGTATCCCAAATTGGTTTTAAACTGAGATGGGAGGTTTAGGTTGGATATAAGGAGGAAGTTTTTCACCCAGAGGGTGGTGAGGCACTGGAACAGGTTGCCCAAGGAGGCTGTGGATGCCCCAGCCCTGCAGGCATTCAAGGCCAGGCTGGATGTGGCTCTGGGCAGCTTGGGCTGCTGGTTGGCGACCTGCACACAGCAGGGGGTTGGAGCTGGATGAGCACTGTGCTCCTTTGCAACCCAGGCCATGCTGTGATTCTATGATCCTACGAATTTTACTCTCGGCAGTCACTAGGAAGGTAGACAAGGTGGAATCCAATGGCGCATGACAGCCCCTGCTGCTCCCAGGGCCGGTCAAGGGGAAAAGCCCCTGTGCTGCCCCGAGCCGAGGCGCGGAGACCGCGGGACGGGGGGGCGGCGGACGGAGCTGACAGGAGCCGGCGGTGCCGGCCGTGCCCACCAGGTGGCGCTGTGGCTCTGCGGCCGCTGGGCGCGCCGGGCCGGGCTCGGGGAGCAGCGCGGGGCGCCGCGGGCGGAGCGGTCGGCGCGGGGCGGGGAGCTGCGTGCCGCTGGTGGCTGGAACGGAGGGTCCGGGGGCTGTGAGCGATCGCTGTGCGCCGGCAACAGCGCTGGTGCTGTGCTCAGAGTGGGAGATGTGCTGTAATGGGGGAGCGTTGGGAGATGTGAACGCAGAAAAATGGAACTTAGAAAAACTTGGAAAACCTGCGGCTGAGATAAAGGAAAGCAAGAGATATGTTTTAAATGATATTAGGGAGGAGCGCTGGTGATGGCCCAGTCAAATCGGTGTGTGCGTTCATGTGTTCCCATATGTGAGCAGAGTTTTCCTTCTCTGGGAAGAAATAAGATGATGTGATGGTGTCATGCAGTCCATGACAGTCTGTTCACCATAGGAAAATGTAAAACATCATCCACTTGGGAGGATAAATAGAACAGATGAGTAAATCAGATGGCTTTCATACAGGAGTGCAGAAAGAATTGCCCAGGGAAGTGTCAGTCCTGTTCTGATGATCTCCAGTGAATGTTGGATTGCTGTGCAGATTCTGGACAGAACTGTGCTTTTTGAGGCCAGGGAGAGCCTTCCGACAGCATGGCCTCATCTCCCAAAACAGCCAGGCCCTGCTTTAGCTCCAACCTGCACTCCTTCAACTCCAACTGCGGTGCAGCATCCAGAGAGCTGAGGATGGGCTGTGGCTGCACAGTGGGGGCTGCAAGCAGCGGTTGGGAACCTGCAGGCACAGTGAGGAGAGGGCTGGCACACCTGCCTGCAGACTGCCTTGCAAAGAGCCCATCTGCAGCCCCGGGTGACGCCTTTTCCTTGCTGCAGGTTGAAGCGCTGGGGCCTGAACTGCTACATGTATGCACCCAAAGACGAGCTGAAGCACCGGCTGCTCTGGCGAGAGCCTTACACACAGCATGAGGCAGGTAGTGGCTCTGCTGGGCCCCAGCGTGGGGGGCTGCAGTCATTCTGGTCCCATTGTTCTGCATCTCAGCCAGGCTCAGGCTGCAGCTACGCTCCCCCTGACGGAACCCTGTGTGGTGTAGGAGCTCCAGAGCCTCCCCATTATGGGTTCTCCCCAGGGACCCCAACAGCTACAGAGCTCCTGTGTGTCTCAGGGCCTGAGCACCACCTCCCCAGAGCCCTTCTCTCCCTCTGATCCTTGAGGCTGCAGCCTCCCTTCTGCCCCTCCTGTGCCTTCAAGATCTCACTGCATCCCTCTGCTTTGTCCCCAGCCCAGATGCAGTCTCTCATCAAAACTGCCCAGGAGCACGGCGTGGAGTTCATTTTTGCCATTTCTGCTGGCCAGGACATCGTGTTCTCAAGTGCAGGGGACAGGCTCCTGCTGCAGCAAAAACTCAGGCAGGTACCGTGGGCCATTCCTTCACCCCACGGCTCCTGGCAAGGGTCACAGATGCTCATGTGCGGCCCCATGCCCACACCAAACGTCTGTGTGGGGCTGTGAGTTCCTTCTGACCCCAGGGCAGCTCTGGGCGCCTCATGCAGCCCCAGTGTCTGCTCAGGGCAGCAGAGCCGGCAGCTGCGGGTGCTGCAGTGCCTGCAGGCGGCATGCAGGAGCTGCAGAGAGGGAGCAGCCCCATCCCAGCGGGTATCACAACGTGGGCATCATCTGTTGGGGTGCTGCAGTGCTCTGCCGTCCCTGCCTGGAGCTCACCCGGCTCCCCAGATCCTCCTGCTGCCGCCCTCCTAGCGCCTGTCCTGTGCCCGCAGGTGGCTGCCCTGGGCTGCGGTGCCTTCGCGCTGCTTTTTGACGACATCGATCCCTGCTTGTGCCGCGCTGACACGGACGTCTTCCCCTCCCTGGCACAGGCACAGGCCTCTGTGGCCAACGAGGCGTACCGGGAGCTGGGCCTGCCTCCCACCTTCCTCTTCTGCCCCACAGGTACCCCACCAGCTGCGGGTGCTTGGCAGCCACACTGTGCTCACTACGCTGCTCCCAGCACTTCTTCCCCCTGCAGGCTGATTGTCCTGGCAGCTGTGGGCTCCACCACGTTTTGGGACAGCCAGGGAGACCTCAGGGTGGGGACAGGAGCAGGCAGTGGGAAGAACGGCAGTAGGCTGTGAAGGGCGGTGCCACCTCCCCTGCCCAGCTCCTCTCCACATCCCTGCCTGCTGCAACCGCTGTCTGCTGTCTCTGCAGAGTACTGCAGCTCACTCTGCTCCCCCAGCCCCGCTCAGTCCCGTTACCTGCAGACCCTCGGCCGGGAGCTGCTCCCAGAGATTGGGGTCATCTGGACAGGTGGGTGCCCTGCCTGTCTCGATGGCTGCGCGCAGCTCTGCACTTGGTGCTCAGATGTGCACACACACCGTCGGTGCTGTGCGTGGAGAAGTGCGCCGCCTGTGATCCCACACGTGTCTGTGCCTCGATGCTCCAGGCCCAAAGGTGGTGTCCCAGGAGCTCTCGGTTGCATTGGTGGAGGAGGTGGAGCACGTCCTGCAGCGTCGCCTCCTCATCTGGGACAACCTCTTTGCCAATGACTACGACTGCCGACGTGTCTTCCTGGGCCCCTACACGGGCCGTGCCCCTGGCCTCGTGCCCCGGCTCTGTGGGCTGCTCCTCAACCCCAACTGCGAGCTCCAGGCCAACTTCATCCCCATCCACACTCTGGGCACTTGGTTCCGCAGTGAGCTGCAGGGCTGTGCCCGCACCGACAGCGCAGGTACGTGGCCCCACGCCCTGGGACACTCCGTGCACGGGGCACCACGGCCACAGTGAGGTTGCGTGCACGGGATAGGACCCAGGATGACTCTGCCTGGCCTTGCAATAGTCCTGCAGCCCCCCTGCCCACCAGCCTGGGAGAGGTGACCCTCCACGTTCATTCTGGACACGGGGTCCCCCAGGTGGTGAGCTGCCATTCACTGGTGTCACGTGGGTTGGCTCGGTAAAGCAGCGTGTGAGACTGCCCAAGCTGATGAGCTCTGTTCCTTAGGAACAGAAGCTTCAGCAGAGCTGGGGGATGGTCAGGGCCTGCAGGAAGGTTACAGCCCTCAGGAGGCTCTGGAGTTGGCACTGCTCGACTGGGTGGCCGAGATAAAGCAGCAGGTGCTGGAGGCAGGTAGGTGAACCGGTACCGTGCAGCGTCCCTCAGTCCTGAGCATGGACCAGCTCTGCCGGGAGCTCTGTGGGCTGAGGGAGCTGCAGGGGGGTCGTCGTGTGCTCAGGGTCTGCTTGGAGGAGTCTCTGTGAGTAGCACTGGGAAAAGGAGGGATTTGCAGCTGAAAGGTGAGGTAGAGGAGTTTGAAGCTTTGGTTCCATGGGTGCTGGGCTCACTCTCCTGCTCCAGAAGTGAGCAGGGATGCAGGATGGTGAGCCCCAGGAGGTACTACCAGCAGATGTAGTAGTGACCCTGTCTGCATTATGAGAGCACTTGGAGAAATAGATGCTGAGAGAAGATGGTGTGCTGGGGGAGAAGGCTGATGGGGAGAGATGTCTGAGATCTGGGGGTAGCATGACAGGGTGACCATGTGCAGGAGATGAGCATGAGTCTGTGACCCCGCAGCGTGGTTCAGGAACGGCTTTGGGCTGTAAACAGCTCTGGGTAGTGCCCAGCTGCCCGAAGGAGGATTATGTGGCATTTGCTGCAAAGATGGAGAGCAAAGCATGCTTCCTGCTTTCCACATTCCTGTTTCCTCAAACCGTGGGCTCAGTAGAAAGCTAGGAACAAGGATAGAGCTCTGGAGGTGGGGGTTAAGCGTGGTGCAAGTTTGTTGCTTTGCACTATTTGCCTCTGCAAAGCCTCCCCAGCTGCGAAGTCCTGAACAATTCAGAGCCCACAGTCTGGGCAGACCCTGGTCGGTGCCAGCACTGCTCTGAGCTCCCAGCACAGCTGCCCCAGGGCACAGCCATCCTGGTGCAGGTGCCAGTGAGGCCGCCCCTTTGCTCTCTTGCTAGGAGGAAGGACTCCGCTGCAATCCAGCACTGGCTGCGAGGAAGAGGCAGGGCTGCATCCTGGCACAGCAGGAGGGCAGGAGGCCCTGCTTGGCCCGCGGCCTTGTGACACTGCTCCCAGTGGGGCAGACCAGCACGAACCGGAGCCCTGTGACGTGACACCGGGGAACAGAAAGAGGAAGGCAACCTCAGTGCCTGAAGAGGGCAATGGGAGCAGGGCCTCCACTGATGGCCCACGGAGCCCCGCAGAGGATCGGGGCCGGCTCGCTCCAGGCAGCAGAGCGAGCTGTGAGCCCTCCTCTGCTCTGCCCATCACAGCAGGGAGTGACAGGTCGGCAGGAGCTCCTGTGGCTGATGAGACCCTCCGCAGCCTGGGGACAGCAGTGTGCTGCAGCAGGGGGGGCAGCAACTGCCAGAGCGCTCCCCTGGACAGCGGTGATGTCAGGGAAAGGGGCAGCAGCCCTCCTGGCAGTCCCCAGCCTGGGGCCAGCACTGCTGATGTGCTCCAGATACCCTCAGGGTCTAGGGCAGACCCCAGCCCTGGCCCCATCTCACAGCTTGTTGATGGGGCCACCACCAGCCCTGTCCCCACAGCACTGCTCGCTAGCGGGACTGCCGTAAGCCCCGTCCCCTCTGTGCCACTGATCTCAGAAGGGGCTGGGTCAGACTCCGATGCCCCACTGACCGTGGAGGAGGCGCGGATGCTGGTGGAGCTCTTCTACCTGCCCTACCATCACGGGCCACAGGCGCAGCATCTCTTGGAAGACCTTCGGTGGCTCCGGGCCAACGGTCCCAGCATGGGAGTCCCCAGCAGATCACCAGACTCCTGTGTGGTAAGGCTAATGTGGGCGCTGCTGCGGCACGGTGCCCATTGCAGCTGCTCTGACGCCTGCCCTGTCTGCAGGTTGCACAGTGGCGCAGCCGGGCCCGCTCCTTCGGGCAGCTCTGTGCCCAGCTGTGCTGCCTGCACAGCCGCTTCGTCCGCAGTGCGGGGCAGGCGCTGCTCTACGACCTGCACCCCTACCTGTGGGACATCCGCAACCTGCTGCTGGCTGCCAGCGCCTTTGTGCTGTGGTTGGGTACGTGAATGAGGGCACACGGGGGACAGTTCTCCACCCTGGGGCACTTACCCACACCTCGCCAAACCCAGCCCAGCTCCCAAAGGGGCCTCTGGGCACAGTGGAACAGCTAGAGCACCTTAATCTCGCTTTGTTGTTCTGCATAAAGAAGTGAAAGTGTCTGGGAGCCCTCCCAGCAGTCCTGGGGTCTGGCCAAGATGCCAGGGTCTCTGGTGGGAGCAGTTCCCTTTGACCCCCGTGTGCATCCCATGCCTTGTACTCCTGCCTTGCAGATGGCCGCCTCCTGTGTGACCCTGAGCACAAGGGCACCTGGGGAAGCTGCTTCGGCTGTAAGTATGGCGCTGATTTTTTCTCTTCCCTCCCCCTCAAAGGGCTGCTGCCCTCGGGTCCTCACCAGTGGGCTGCCCTTCCCCACATGCTGCCTGCAGGTGTGAAGGGCCTGGGAAGGCTGGCACATTGCACATCCTCATGTGCTGAGAGCATGGCTGCTGGGGAGAGGGCAGCGGGCTCAGGGCACCATTGGTACAGGGCTCGTGAGGGTCTGCCCTGCCTAGCTGAGGGTGAAGGCTCTCTGTGCTGAAGCCAGATGTGGGCTATGGGTTCTCTGCAAGACAGTGCCCTCAGCATCCCAGCCCTGCATCTCTGCACCCAGGGACCCAACAGTGTCCCAGTGCTGCGCACCCACCTCACCACGCAAGTGGCTGAGCCCCTGCCCTGCACCCACAGCCATCAGCAGGGAGAAGTCATCTGGTGCAGTTCCTTTGCCTCTGAGGACACCGTGACATAACTCCCAGCTCAGTGGTTTGTGAGCAGCTGTTAGCTCTGAGGCACCATCCCTGCAGACGGCTCCTGACCTGGTCAGGAGGGAGCAGCCACTGAAGGGGAACTGAAGTGAAGCAGCCTGGAGGGGAAGCAGCATCATGCTTCAGGGAGGGGGCACACATTGCAGCAGCACTTTGCTGTCTGTTGTGATTTAGAGGGAATGTCCATTACTAGGTCAGTTTCTTGGCCTTTTTTTATCCCAGGACCTCCTTTCTGGTAGGAGGGATGCATGGAAGAAAGTCTTTAGCATGGGGGTGGTGAGACACTGGGACAAAAAAGCTGTGGGTGCTCTATTGGATGGGGATTTTGGCAGCATGACCTAATGAAAGATGTCCCAGCCAATGGCCGGGCTGCAGAGCAGTGTGCTGAGTTCTGCCCTGGGCTGCAGCTTTCTGGCTGTGCCAGGAGCTGTGTCACACACACATCTGTCTCCTGCTGCCTGCAGGGTGCCAGAGCATCACTGCCCCGCTCTTCCCAGGGGAGGACGCTGAGCCCTGGGTGCGCCGTGGGGGCCTCTTTGGAGACCTGCAGGTGAGATCATGCCCTTGAATACTGGGGGCTGCAGGAGCCCTTGGGAAGCCAGGGCCATAGCTGCTGTTCCTGCCCTGCCATTGAGTTCCTGTGTGCTTGAGAGGCAGAGCTGCTTGGGTGCTGGTGCTGGGGCTTGGGGTGGAACATGGAGACGTTTCTCCTGCTGCTCCAGGGCAGGTGTGGGGGGCAGAGCAAACTGCTCCTTGACAGACTGCCTCCTCCAGGCACTGCTGCCCGTGGGGAACAGCTGTGACCTCTTTTGCCATCCACCTCCGCTCTTCCCATCCCGACAGCTGTACCTCCTGCGCCCGCTGCTGCCCCAGGACAAGGTGAGATGGAACATGCCACCCTGCAGCCCCTCCTGCCCCTCACCCTGCATCACACCCTGCATGGCATAAGAAGAAAAGTGCATGCTGACTCCCAGCCTCAGAGCTGAGGTCACAGCACAGGACGACGACAGTGGGAAGCAAACCCCAGGATCAGGCCAGTGTGGGGTTAACTGCACAGGGCTGTGTCCCATGGGATGCAGCCTGCAGTGGTCACACAGCTCTGTCTGCTCTGCCGCCCCGCCGGGCTAAAAAATGCTAACACTGCGAATCCACCATCATGGGCACAGCACACACATCCCTGCTGAACACAGTGCCCTGCAAGGCACGGCTGGTGCTTATAAATAACAGAGGAGGAGTTGCAGGCACATGAGAGCAGATTATAATGTCAGACTGTGACTGCCAGCAATTCCCAGTGCAAGAGCTTGTTTTCAATTGCCAGTTGTCAGATTACGTCTGAATGCATCTTTCCACAGGAACTTTGTGGGAAAAACTCAGCCGAGCGCTTTGGCCAGCAGTGGGAGCAGAGCTGAGGAGCGCCTTTCTCTGCCCCTGCTGCTCCCCGAGCCTTCCTCTGAGAAAAACATGTTCTTGCCAGGATGTCCTTTGTTGTCCTTTGTGCTGACCCTGCGAGCTCTAATGTGACCAAGGCAGGAATTCATGAGAGGGTTCCCCTTCGCACGTGCTCCATGGAGAGCATGTTTTGCTGCTGTTCAGCTTCTCTGAGCATGCTCTGAGCTGGGCTGAGCAGCATTTTCTCAGGAGCTGCTGCGAGGGGGTGCCTGACTGGAATGGCAATGCTCATTTTAAAGCACGCTGTGCTGTGGCAGCAGGACGCAGCACACAATGGCTGCATGCATCGCGTCGCTCAGCGCCAGCACCCCCAGCACTGCAGCACCCACCTCCCCTGGTGCCGAGGGCTGTGGCTCTGGTCGTGTTCCTCTCTGGGGACATTTCAGGCAGCTGTGAGTGCTGCCTGAAATCACACTCCAAAGGGGCTGTGGCAGAGCAGCAGAAGCTGAAGGGGTGCAGTGGGGCAGGATTGGGACTGAGCTGGGTTGGGCTCTTCCAGGGCAAGCTGTACCAAATGTTCCGGGAGGGTCTGGATGGTGAGCCCAGCACTGTGGAGGTCCTCGCGGCCCACCCTGACCTGCTGGGTGATAGGTGAGACCTGATCGGCGGGGACCCCCTGGATGTGTGCCCAGGCAGCATGGAAGCAGCCAGCCAGGGCCCTCCTCTCGTCCCTGCAGGGAGCAACTCTGCCTGTGCCACGGCCACTGTGGGACTGTGGTGTCAGATGTGGGGCAGGGAGGGTGCGTCCGGGGGGGTCCTGGTAGCTGCCATGGGGATAGAGATGCTCTGTCCCCACTGGTCCCTGTGGGGGCTGCAGTGTTTACACTGGCAGAGGGCATCATTAGGACCTCAATGGGTTGGGAGGGCGCTGGGTGCTGCGTCCCAGGAGTGGAGGCAGCCGGCAGCTCTGTGCTCCCTCTGTGCTCCGCTCGGCCCCAGCTCAGCGGTGCCCTGCTCTGTCTGGCAGGGTGCTGGGCAGCTTCCTGAGCCTCAGCCCTGAGTACACCTTCGTGCTGGAGGATGAGGGCGGCCCCTGCGGCTATGCAGCTGGAGCGCTCTGTGCTGAACGATTCCTGCGAGAGCGCGACAGCAGCTGGCTGCCGGCCATGCAGCACAGGTACCCCCGGGAGCTGGGGGTCCTGGGACAGGTGAGGGTGTGACTGCGGTGCTGGGATGGGGTTGGGGAGGGAGGGTTCCCTCACTGTGTATCGCCTGCAGGGTGTCCTGGAAGAAGCACTGCTCTTCTTCCACACGAAGCCGGTGGCCGTGCCGCTGCCCGTGCTGCGACGCTTCCCCTCCCTGGTGCAGCTGGACACGGCCCCAAGGGTGCAGGACGTGGGTGCCAGCCGCAGTCTGGCTGTAAGCCTGCTGAGCGCCCTCAGAGCCAACGGTGAGCTCCGTGCTGGTGGGGCTGAGGCACCCCTGACCCACCCCAACCACATCCTGTCTGCTCCCTGCCCACTTCGGAACCGGGGCAGCCCTCACTGGGGCTCCTTGTCTGCATCCTGGCTCTGCCCCCAGCACCATGAGTTGCACAAAGGGACACGAGGGACCCAGGCCATGGTCTGAGCTCTCCTCTCTCCTCCCAGGCTCACGGGGAGTGTTTTGCCAAGTCAGTGCTGCAGACCACCAGCAGCTGAGCTTCTACAGCAAGCTGGGCTTCGTCACGCTGCCCTTGCCCTGTCCCAGCTCCCCTGGAACGCAGCTCCTGGGACGTCTCCTCTGAGCGAGCATCAGGGGCAGCCATGGGGCAGCACCACGGGGCCCCATCCCACATGGGATCATTGGAGGAATTGGGAGCGTGGAGCTTCTCGGGCCGGGCAGGGATGTGGGAGCGTGGCCTGGGGGTGAGCAAGGTGCTCCTGGGCTGTGTGCAGTGCACCAGGCTTTTTGGCAAGAGAGAAGCATTTCTGCCCTTTTTGGAGATATGGGTACTGGGAACCTTCACTCTTGCTGGCTGAGCACCCTGATGCAGGGCATCCCTGGGCTGTGAAGAGCTTCCAGCCTGCAAGTGTGGGGTGGTGGTCCTGGAGCACAGCACGGTAGTGTGCCAGTGCTGCAGGTGGGGCTGCCCAGCTCTCCATTCCGGTGTGGACCCAGGCTGGGAGGCTGGGGCTGGGGCTGGTTCTCAGCACCCAGGAGCTGCCTTGGATCAAGCTTGCACTGGGCACAGTGAGGCAGACCCAATTCTGCTGCCTGAGGACTGATGAAAGTTCTATCCCTGGTAATAAAGCATTTGCTGGCCACATTGTAGGTCATCTCATGGGGAGAGCATTGGGACACCACCGACTCCTTCCAGCAACCCGTAGCTGCCAGCCACCCAGCCCCGTGCTTGCAGCCAGCACAGCGGGACCTCGGCTACAGTGGCAGCCACAGCTCTGCCTCCAGCTACTCCCCGGCCTGGGACCCCTCACCACAATGAGGAATGGCCCTCAAAGGGTCCCCGCACCTCCCCTGCAGGATGGGGTCTCCTGTGGCAATGGCTCCGTTATGGGTCTCTGGGGGCTCCTCATGCCAGCAGGGCTGTAGAAGGAACGTCTGTCTGTCCTGCCACGGTCGTGGGGAAAGAGTTTGGAAGGAGGGACGGAGGGACGAAGGGCTCACGGGAGGCTCCCTCTCCATAGCCGTCCCATACCCATAGGGCAGGGAAGAGGCTAAAGAGTGGCCGAGGTACCCGGAGCAGTGGGGACACGGGCAGTCCCTGCTTTCCCCGTGCCTGGCCAGGACGCGCTGCTCCGTGTCCGAGAGCGGCTCCGAGGGGCGGCTGCAGCCGGTTCTGGTCCCCGGAAGACTGTGGGTCCCGGGGCGGAGAGAGACGGGGACCCTGCAGGGGAGGGCCGCGGTGTCGGTCCCGTGCAGGGGCTCCGTCCCGGGGGCAGCGGCAGCCGTGCAGCGGAGCCGCCGGGGGAAAGGAGCAGCTCGGGAGTGCGGGGTTCCCGAGCTGCCGTACCCCTCCCGCCGGACGTCCCCGCCACGAGGGCTGCGGGCTGGGAGCCGGGGCTGCTCGGTGCGGGCCGGGGGGTGGGGGGCGGCCCCTGACACGGGCAGTGCGCGGGGCGGGCCGGGGAGGAGGGAGCGGCTCAGCGCGGCCCGGCACAGCCCGGCTCCGCAGCGCTCGGACGGACGGGCGGACGGACGGACGGACTCTGCCTCTCGCCGCCGTGTAGCCGAGGGATCGAGAGAAGTACGGCCGGGGCTGCCGGGGTGACCGGAGCGGAACCGGTCCGGGGGGGAGGGGGCAGTGGGCGCGCCGGGCCGTGCCGGAGCGCAGGGCAGTGCTGGGGCTGCGGCGCGGGGCGAGTGCGGGAGACGATACCGCCGATACCGCCGATACCGCCGATACCGCCGATACCGCCGATACCGCCGGCGCGGAGCGGGGCCGTCCCGCGTGGGTGCGCTCTGTGGGCCGCGCGGTGGGGGTTCGCGGCTCGCACGGAGCGCTGTGCGGGAGCGGCACGGCCGGGAGCGCGGAGTGAGACTCGGGGTGCGGTTCGGCTCCCGGCGGGGAATGAATGGGGCCGCGGGGGCTGCGTGCGGGGCACGACGTGTCCGTACTGCCTCAGAGCTCCGGATGTCAGCGCACGTCTGCGCGGGGCGGTGAGATGGACTTTCCCCGTCTGTGGTTGTAAGGAGAGCGCCTCGTGTCCGCTGCAGAAAGCTCGCTTTGTGTGCTGTGCCGGCAGCAGTGGATGGGGGAACTGTGTAATGTTTTAGTTGTGCGTCCGTGTCTGGCAGGGTGAGAGGATTTATGTCACGCAGACTGCCTGCGCTTTGCATGTGCTTGCTGGGAAGGGATGCCCAGAGGATCCAGCGGGTCAGAGGGTGCTGCGTGTATCCCTGACAGTGTTCTGGCTTCAGGATGCTCGTTTGCTGATCTGCGGCTTACAAAGGGCAGAAGAAAGACAGAATTTTAGCGAAGGTGGAATTTGCTGTGGCTCTTGGAAGAGAGGATGGATGGAGAGACGTGAGGTGTGAGGGCTGGGGGGCCTGGGTCAGATGGTGGTGGTGGTACTGCATCCTCCCAGCCATCCTCCTGTGCAGAGCCGGACTTCTCCCTCCCAGCAGCTCTGAGCCAGCTGCCTCCCAACTCACTGCTTGCTCCCCAGAAACTGCACATTATTCTGAGGTCTCCCCTTTCTGCCTGCCCCGAGGAACCCAGGGGAGCCCAGAGTAGAGCAGGCAAAGCTGGAGGCCCTGCTGTATCCCAGGGAAACAGAGTGGTATCGGGAACTGCAAGGATCTGTTATGCCCTGACTTAGAGGGTGACAGCAGAATGGGGGACATCGGGCAATCCAGAGGGCTCAGAGTTGGAGGGGAAGGAAGGTGCAGCCCCAAGTGCAGCAGAGTGCTCTATCCCCAGCTGAGGCTCTCCTTGTCACTGCTTGGGATGGAGGTACACAGCGCTAGGGCAAGGATTTGGCACTCTGCCTCCTGAGCAGCAAAGGACAGGGAGCCCCCAGCTCAGTGCGCGGGGAGGTGGTGGTGTGAGGAGTGCCAGTAGTGTGCAGGGCTGCCATGGTGGTGCTGGGCTGCTCCCCAGCACTCCTAGGAGCACTTCAGCTCATTCCTCCCTGCCCTAGCTGTGGCTCTGCGTCCCCTGCTCCTCCTGTCCCGTGGGGTCCCTGCAGGCGGCACAGCAGGAGCTGTCATGGACCTCTGCTCCAGCCCCCCTGGACTGCCGAGGTGTGGGAGGATGATGGAGGCCTTCCAGGCAGCCCGGATTGCGAAAGGGCTGGAGCAGGAAGCCAGGCTCTGAGGCCCCAGGAGATGGGGAGGGAGCAGAACCTGGTGCCTGGAACCATGAGACCCACCAGACCTTCTGCTGGGGACGTGACCCCTGGCTCCCAGAGATGCCCCAGCGTGGCCCTGGAAGAGTGTGATCGTGTCACCTCTTGACCTACCAAGGAAAGATAAACAGAGGGAGCCGCTTCCTCCTTCTGCAGACGGGTGTCCCAGGTCGGTCGTCTCTGAGCCCTTCCACGCATCAGGGCCTGCTTTGCTCTGTCTGCCCATGCATGCTGCAGGCCTCCTGCGCAGCACTGCTGAGTCCCTGCGGTGCAGAAATGATGTGTGCCTGGCTGCTGATGTGCACACGTAGCCAATTCACTGAGCTGCTGGGAGATCTGCTCCAGCTGCCCCTTGAGTCTGTTCCACTTGCGGGTGCTGGATGGCAATCCTTGGGGCCAGCATCCCCTGTGCTCAGCCCCTGCCCCATTGTCACTGTCTCTTAGTTCTCCCCCATGGCATGGCCAAGGCCCCAGAGGAAGCAGCCCCTCTGCCAGGGGAGTGGAGCAATGAGGGCAGCAGGCTGGCTGGCTGTAGGATGCAGTTCCTACAGAGGTGTTGGGAATGGGAGCCCTCGCAGTCCGCCGGGAAGAGCAGAGCGGTGGGGCTGGTTGGGAGCAAACCGAGCAGTGCTGCACCACGGGGGCGCTGCAGTGGGGCAGGGGTGCAGAGTGCCCCAAGTCTGAGCCCTGTGGTGCTCTCAGGTGCCCACTGCCAACCCCAGCCCCGTGTCCACCAGGAGGTGACAGAGGCCCAGCGCACACCTGGCTGGGACATTCCTGAGGTTTCCTGGGCAGGCGCAAGGAGCAGGGCTGCTCTCCAGCTCCACGGATGTGTCTGCTGAGGACAGCCTGCTCTGCCCAACGGGATGCATCCGAGCCCCGTCACTGTGCTGGGGGGGGGCAGGAGTGCTCTGCACAACCCCTCAGAAAGGGGGTTTGTCTGCCGCCACAGTCTGGATACGGCGTGAGATGTGCTGCAGTCCTGCACAGACCTCACCAGGGCGTTCCTCAGGTAGCGGGATGTGTGGCAGGGCTGAGTGGGGTTCATGCAGAGAGATGGGGGGTTTTGTGCAGATTCAGGAGCAACTAAGGACTGTGAAGAGAAGAAGTAACAGAGCTGCCGAACGCAAGGGCTGGGCTGTCTGAGCTGTGGGTGCAGAGCAGGGCGACACCAGGGTTGTGTCCCAGGGCAGCACCAGCTGGGTGTCAGGGAGTGGCTGGGGGGGTTTGCTGCGGGCTGGCGCTGCTGCACGGCTCCCTCCTTCACCGGTGGTGTCAGGGTGTGGGCTGGGGCCGTTGGCCATGGGCTGGCAGCCCTGCATGTGCTGGTGGTTCTTTCCAGTCCGTAGCAGTGTACCAAGCCCTGAGCCCATAGTGACTGTGACTGTGGGCATGGGGTGGTTTCTGTGGCCACACAAACACTGGGTGTTTTCCCCGGCGTTGTGTTCTGGTCTCTGCCTGCATGCTTTGTTCCTGACTGAAGGCTGTTCAGTGTCCCTTCTGGCCGAGGGCAGTGATGTGGCTGCATCAGCCCACATTGGTCCATTGCGGCTCTGTGTGCTTTCACCATTTCCATCTTTGCGAACTGACAGAGAACATCTTTCCTCTTCCAGACGAAGTTTTGTTTTGGAAAAGCATGTGATCCCCTCCAGTCCCCCACTGACGGGTGGCTTCCCAGCTGTAGCCGCATTTTAGTTCCAGCAGGTGACCGGTTTTAATCCATTTAGAGGAAGGTGCACTGATTTTGTTGAGTGCTAATTATTCATTAAAAGGTCATGCAGGATGAATCAAATGCCTTCCAGTCTCTGCCTGTTATATCAACACAGTTACTCCAATTAACCAGACCTGTGATCTCATAAAAGGTCGCAGCAGCTTTGTGACATGGGCCATTTCTGAAGAATTGTAGAGATTGGTGTTAACTATGCTGCTGCCCTTCGGTGTCGTGTTGGCCCCGTTGCAAAGCAGCCTGCAGTCAGCCCCAGCAGAGCTCGCCTCTCGTTCACTGCATACGCAGGTGAGGTTTTGGTCTCCGTGCATTCAGCGTGCGCCGCCTCGACCGGGCGTGCTGAAATGGGCACTTTTTGGTCGGCACGTGCATGCACGCGGTGCAGTTCTGCAGATTTACATTGCTTTGCTCGGGAGGGTCGAGGCGCCCCCTTGACCCGTGGGCAAAATAAGAAACGCGTCCCCTCCCCGCCCGCCCCCGGCAAACCCCGGCGCCTTCCCCGAGCGGGCCGGGCCGGCCCTCGGCTCTGCCCTCCTGCCTTAAGGCCGATTAAAAGGTTCAGCAAAGCATTTCCCTGCTGCCTGTCCGCAAAGTCGCTTCCCGCTGGGCCGCGCTTTGTTCTCGCAGTACCAGAGCGGGCAGCACCGCCAAGCCCGGGGCTCACGGGGTTCTGCCCCCCCGGCGCCGTCCCCGTCAGCGCAGTGCGGCCCCCACGGCCCGGGCCGTGACAGAGGACGGCGGGGCCGGAGCTGATGTGAGCGCCCTGCAGGGATTGGCGTCGGCCCGCCGCGACGGCTGAGCTGCGGAGCGCCCGGGGCCGGAGCGGGGCTGGGGCCGCCCGTGCGGCGCTGCGCGGGGCTGAGTTGATCCCGGAGCCGGGCAGGCGGACTGGGCGCGCTCCGGTGGTGCACAGAGAAAAGCCGGCAGCGCTGTTTGTCGCCGGGGCCGATGCAGAAATGCCGCCATCTCCCGCGGGTATCTGAGGAGCCCAGCCGTTACTGAAAGGCTGAAGAAAACGCCTCCCAGGTGAAATGCAGCGCGCTCCGGTTGCTGCGCTGCTGACAGCGGGTGGGAGCGCGGCTTGGCAGCCCTTCGCCACCGGCAGCTCCGTCCGGGCTGCAGGGCTCGCGGTGCTCCGAGCCCCCTGGGCTGCCCGGCTCCTGTTCCAGCTCCTCCTCCTTTTCCCGCTGCCTCTCCTCTGGGTGACGCGGGCTGTTGGGCGCTGCTGCCATCGCCGTCCCTCGGTGCGGTCCGACAGCGCGGTTTCGGTAGCAGCGGCCGAGTTCAGGGGATGAGGCGCGGGGGGGCACCGGGCGGCGCTGCTCAGCAGCAGCTCTGGGCAGCGGGCGGGCGACGGCAGGGCTGGCCCTGGCTGGGGCCGCGCAGGTGTGCTGGCAGTGAGCAGAGCCGCGTGCTGAGCGGCTGTTTCCGCGCGGCGCGGTTCTCCCGCGCACCCTGATGTCGTTTCCCCGCAGGGCCATGGGACGCTGCGGCGCGAGGGCCTGGCAGGAGCTGCTGGTGCTGCTGGGCGGGCTGTGCATGTGGGGCAGCGGCGCGCAGCCCACCCCCCCCGGCCCCACGCGCAGCTCCGTGCCGCCGCTGAAGTTCCGTCTGGCTGGGTATCCCCGCAAGCACAACGAGGGCCGGATTGAGGTGTTCTACAATGAGGAGTGGGGCACCATCTGCGACGATGACTTCACGCTGGCCAACGCGCAGGTGCTGTGCCGGCAGCTCGGCTTCATGGGGGCCACCGGCTGGGCCCACAGCGCCAAGTATGGCAAAGGAGTTGGTAAGATGGGGGTCACCAGGCCGTGGGTCTGTGTGTGCAGCGCTGGAGCCGAGCAGGGCTCTGTCTGCATGAATGTGCACGTGTGTGTGCCTGCGTGCGTGTGTATGTGCAGAGCAGAACGGGAACCTCTACGTGTGCATTCATATGTGTGTCCATCCCATGCCCAGGGAGGCTGTGTGCGCTGCACTGTGGGGCTGTGCAACTCTCTGGGTGCTGCGGGTGGCTGCAGGGCTGTGCTGTGAGGGTGCGTGGAGTGGTGCGGCATGCTGAGTGCAGATGAGGTGCCAGGTGCCATACAGTCCCCCTGCTGCTCATGTTCTGTGTCTGCTGGAAACTCCCTCCACCTTCCAGCCTTCTTTTTCTGTGTGCCTGGCTCCAGTTTTGTGCTGCCCCAGTCCCCACACTGCCGTGTGTGGCAGCACCTCCTCTGCTCTGGGGGCTGCTGCATGGGCTCTGATCCCCCTCACCCCATCCCCGGTGTGCGGCAGGGCGGATCTGGTTGGACAATGTGAACTGTGCGGGGAACGAGAAGAGCATCAGGGACTGCAAACACCGCGGCTGGGGGAACAGCGACTGCAGCCACGAGGAGGATGCGGGCGTCATCTGCAAGGATGAGCGCATCCCAGGCTTCAAAGACTCCAACGTCATCGAGGTGAGGGGGCTGCAGACGGCCTGCCCTGCCGCGAAGGGATGGCAGCCGTGTCCTGCTGCGCTCCCAGAAATGCACCCTGTAACCAGGGTTGCGTGGGATGGAGTTGGGCACTCGGCTTCTCAGTGCCACTGGAGGTTTCCTGCAGGGCTGTGGGACCTGCCTGTCCCTGCTCCTCCCCAGGGATGGAGGCCCTCTTCTGTGGGACACCCTGGGCAGGGGCTGGCAGAGTGCTGGGCGCGGGGTGCCAGCTGCTGGGGCTGACATGCCTTGCAGACGGAGCAGAGCCACGTGGAGGAGGTCCGTCTGCGTGCCGTGGTGTCGGGGGCCCAGCGGCGGCTGCCAGTGACAGAGGGCATCGTGGAGGTGCGCTACAAGGATGGCTGGGCACAGATCTGTGATGAGGGCTGGGACAGCAAGAACAGCCGCGTCATCTGCGGCATGATGGGCTTCCCCACCGAGAAGAAGGTGAACAGGAACTTCTACAAGTAAGTGGGGCTGGCTGGGAGCCTGTGGGACCGGGGATGCAGGAGCGCTCCTGGGGCACAGCAGGCTGTGCTGTTCAGCATCCCCCCGGCCTGCCCAGGTCCTATAGGGCACGTGGGCACTGCAAACCCAGCTGGGGGCCATGGCACAGCTGGGAGTTACGGCTGTTGGTCTTCCCTGTACATCTCTGCCCAAGATGGCTGGGTTTGGTCTCTGGCAGTCATGCATCCCCATGTTTCCCTCTGGTGGGAAGTGTGGGGAACCCTGTGCTGAGGGGTGGTTTGTGCTGAGCTGGGCAGGATTGCTGCTGCAGCACCGCTGCGCATTGTCCTGGGCTTTGGCCATGAGTGGGCTGCCCTGGGCACAGCTGTGGGTGTGCTGCACAGCGTGTGGCTGTGGCTGTGCTGCCCACAGTGTGGGTCAGTGCTGTGTGCATTGCTGACGGTGCAGCCACGGTGTTGCCCTGCAGGCGGCTGAAGCGTGCAGCCAGGACGAGGGGCCGGAGCACGAGGCCAGGCAGGAGGTAAGGGGCTGGGATTGAGCCTTGCTGTGCCTTGGGCAGAGCTGGGCTGTCCTGCCCCACCGTTCTCTGCTGTCTGAGTAGATCCTACAAATGTGGATCTGCTTGGAACAGATTGAGGGCCTGGGCTGTGCTGAGCGGGATGAGTCCATCCTGATGGGACCTGTCTGGTACACGTGGTCCCTTGTCCCCCTGAAGAGATGCTCTTTTCCCAGGCCGGTCATTCCCCAGGCAGAGCAGCCTCATCCCATGCACTGGGCAGGTGCTGGAGATGCAGGGTCTGAGTGGAAGGCGTAGAGAGGCCTGGAGCACCCTGTGCTGTGCCCTGTGGGGACAGGGAGGCCTTGGGAAGGAGCTATCTCTGCAGTGGGGAAGCTGGAAAGGCCGTGTACCTCCCATTTGTCTGAGCTCGCATGGATGAGGAGCTTGCTCAGCAATGCTGGTAGTGCAGGCACAGTGTGGCAGCCCTTGTCCCAAGATCTGCATCCACCTGGGGTCTCTTTCACCATCGTTTTGCTGCCATCCTGCATGACCCCAGGGAAGGCCTAGCTGCTCTTTCCCTCTGACCCTGCACTGCTGCTGCCAGATTTGGTGGTGGAGGCAGAGATGCAGGCTGCAGCCACAGCCTGGGCAATGTGTGGCACCTCCTGTTTAACCCCAGCAGCACGTGGAGCAGCTGCTCTGCCCCCAGCAAACAGCTTCACCCTGGTCTCACTACTTCCCGTGGTGCCAAAGGCACTCTGCCCCAATCCTGGGCCCTTTGCTGTGATGCTGAGGCAGAGCTGCAGAGCCTGCGCTGTTGATGGAAATCCAGGGGGGTCAGACTGCAGCATCTCCTCAAGCTCTCATCAATGTCCTTTGCTGCAATTTGCTCTTTTTCCTTTGTCTGGGTGGTTGGTGCCTGTTGTGTGGGCATTTCCCGTGTGGATGGAGTGCACTGTGCCTGGCACAGGAGCAGCTTTGGGCTGATCTCAGGCTGCGGGGCCACAGGGTAATCCCAGCTGGAAGGGGGCTCAGGGTTCTGGTCCATCCTCTCCCACAGCACTCAGGTCTTTATACATTTGTCTTCTGAAAACCTCTGAGGACAGAGATCTCACAGTCCTCTGCTGCAGTGCTGAATGACCCTCACTGGGAAAATGTTCACCTTGCATCCAATACGACCCTTTTCTTGCAAATTACGCCCGCTTCCTCTTGTGCGCCTCTGTCAGCTCTGCAGAGCTCCCTGGCAGCCCCGTGTCAGTGCAGGTTCAGCACTGCCCGAGCACCAAACTGTCCTCTGGTTATTCCTCCTCACAGCAGTGCTGCACCCACCTCTCCCAGCCCCGTCTGTCCCTGCGCCCTCTGCAGATGTCCTTCTGTGTGGGGGCACAGGATCCAGCTGTGGTCCCATAAGTGCTGATGGGAGCTGATGTCCTCTGGATGTTCTTGTGCCTCAGGTTCCTGGCTGCCTGCGCAGTGCCCTGGGGCCATGCAGGCTGACACAGAGCTGCCATGGGGCTGGCTGTGCCTGGTCTCTGGGTGCTGCCCATCCCCTGCCCCGTTCTGGGGCTCTGCTCTCCTGCTCCCTGGAGCTGCAGCTCTGCTCAGCCTCTCCCTCCCACCAAGCAGGACAAAAACAAAGCGTCTGTGCAGGGTCTGTGCTCCCATCACACTTCTTTCCTGCCGAGCTCGCTGGGTGTGCTGCTCCCCTTGGAGCACACAGTGACATTGCCTGCAGTCCAGATGAGGACAGGGGCACATCTCACTTGCACCCAACAGATCAAATTGTTGCGCTGCTGTTTGATCTTTTGCTGTTGCCAAAGCAGCACAGGATGTTGCTGCATGTGTCACAGTTTCCTGGTGAGATGTGGACCGGAAACTGCATCTCTGCTGTGGAGGACAGCTGTGTCACATTGCTGGCAGCAGATGATGCTTTGTATCCACACATGACGTGAAGGGGAACGCGTGAGGCTCCCGAGCGGCCTGCTTCATCTGGGCCACCTTCACGGTTGTTTTCTGTTTTCCAGGCTGGCCTCCAAATCTCAGCCTAAACAAAAGCGCAGGGAGGACTTAGGGTCCAGGAAGAGGTAAATGGCTCCAGCGGAGAGCCTGAGTGCCAGGATCCCAGCTCAGCACTGCTGAGGCTGTGTGCCCCTGCGCTGCTGGGACGTGAGCATGGAGCAGGCAGGGGTGGGCACCCAGGGACAGTACAGCTGCAGGCAGGTGACACCTCTGCTCTGCTGGCTGCGCCTCAGGCTCTGCTCTCTCCTTGCAGGCTGTTTGCAGAGCGGCAGCAGCTCAACTACCGCCTGCACTCGGTGTCCTGTACAGGGACAGAGGTGCACATCTCCATGTGCACGTTCCAGTTCTACCGGGGCAACTCCTCGGCAGCCTGCAGCACTGGCATGCCCGCTGTTGTCAGCTGCCTGCCCGGGCCCCTCTTTGTCACTGGCAGCGCCCAGAAGAAGAAGCAGCGCCAGCAGCAGCAAAGCCAGGTGAGCCTCGGGTGGCTCCTGCGGTGGACCACAGCTGCTGCCCTGCGCAGGGCTCTGTCCCTCTGTGCCTTCAGTTGGCTGAGAGCGAGGGTGCAGGGAACCCGTAGGGCAGGAGGTGGGGATGGTGTCCTGCCCCTGAACATCACGGAGTCGTGGCAGCCATTTCTGTGTTGTGCTAACCATGCAGTGCCATGCTGTGCTGCACCATGTGCTCCACTGCGCTGTGCTGTGCCGTGCCATGCTGTGCTGCACCGTGCTGTGCCATGCCATGCTGTGCTGCACCATGTGCTCCACTGCGCTGTGCCATGCCGTGCCATGCTGTGCTGCACCATGCTGGCCATGCTGTGCCATGCTGTGCTGCACCGTGCCGTGCCATGCTGTGCCCTGACCCTTCTGCCCCACAGCCACGGATCCGGCTGAAAGGCGGTGCCAAGGCTGGGGAGGGCCGTGTGGAGGTGCTGAAGAACAACGAGTGGGGCACAATCTGCGATGACCGCTGGAATCTGCTGTCTGCCAGCGTGGTTTGCCGCGAGCTGGGCTTCGGCAGCGCCAAGGAGGCCCTCACTGGGGCACGCATGGGCCAAGGTGAGCGTGCTGTGGCAGGGGGGACAGGCACTGCCTTCAGCCCTCTGTGCTGGACGTGCCCTGTGGGCGCCTGGATGCAGGGTGTGGGTTTTGCCCTGAGCATCTCCAGAGCTGGGGCTCTCATCCCAAGGCTGGGTGGCACTCATAGGTCTGGCTTGAGTGTCACCAGCGCAAGCGTGGCAGGGGAAGGGAAAGGCTGGGCCGGTCTGCCCCTGGTGGCAGCTGGGGAGGGCAGGGCTGGGCTGTGGGGATGGGAGGGCTACAGCATCCCTGTGCTGCTTCACTGAGCCTTGCCGTTCCTCTGCAGGGACGGGGCCCATCCACCTGAACGAGGTGCAGTGCCTGGGCACTGAGAAGTCCCTCTGGAGCTGCCCCTTCAAGAACATCACGCAGGAGGACTGCAAGCACACGGAGGACGCGGCCGTGCGCTGCAACATCCCCTACATGGGCTACGAGAACCTGGTACGTGCCATGGGGGGGGCTGCAAGTCTGCAGGGGGACTGAGGGATGGCAGTGGTGTCTGTGGCACTTAGAGAGCGTGGGGTCACATGGGACCCAATGTAGGATGTCCCCTGCCGAACCCTTTTGGCTCCCTTGTTTCCCCCTGGTCTGGGACGAGGGCTGCCCTGGGGGGTGGGGATCTCAGGGGTCGCACGCTGCCCTGTGAGGAGGCAGGATGGGAGGGGGCTGTGGGGCTCAGCAGCATCCCTCACACTGTGCAGCTCTGCCTGCCGCTGCCACATCCGCACCCAAAGCACCCCAAAAAAAATTGCTGTGAGAGATTTTTTTGGGGACTGCTGATGAAATGAGCGAACGGATCGGCGCCTTTCAGCGTGCTGCGCCCCCTCATCTCATCCACTTTGGGCTTCTTAACCGTTCTAATACTCCCACGCCTGTCATTTCAGAAATGGGAATGCCATTCTGAAATGGATCTTTCTGCCCGCTTTGGGCATTGCTGCTGCACCGGGGCGCTGCTCGCGGTGACGGCGCTGCAGCCGCTGCGTCTCTCCGCAGATTCGGCTGAGCGGGGGCCGGAGCCGCTTCGAGGGGCGCGTGGAGGTGGCGGTGGGGGCTGCGGAAGGGGACGAGCCGCGCTGGGGCCTGGTGTGCGGCGAAGGCTGGGGTACGCTGGAGGCGATGGTCGCCTGTCGCCAGCTGGGGCTGGGATTCGCTAACCACGGCTTGCAAGTAGGTGCCAGAGCCAGCACGGCCGGGGAGGCGAGACAGCAGCACCACTGCTCTGCGGGGATGGAGATGCGGGGGGGCGGCGGAGCGGGGCGCTGCGGGGTGATGACGGCCCCAGGGCTTCCCGCAGATCCGCCTGGCCGGGGGGAGGACGGAGTTCGAGGGCCGCGTGGAGGTGAAGCGTGGCAGTAAGTGGGGCACTGTGTGCAGCGACGGCTGGACCACCAAGGAGGCGATGGTGGTCTGTCGCCAGCTGGGCCTGGGCTACTCCCTGCACGCGGTGACGGTAGGTGCGGGGCGCTGCGGTGCGGTGGCCATCCCTGGTGCTGCCCTGACCGCCTCGGGGCTGCGCGGGGCGATGGGATGCGGCTGATCCGTGCCGTGGGATGGGGTCTCTGTGGGTGTGCGGGTGCAAGGCCGGGGTACTACAGCATGAATGGCTTCCTGCCCGGCCTTCTCACCCACCCCAGGAAACGTGGTACTGGGATGCCAGCAACGTGACAGAGATGGTGCTGAGTGGGGTGAAGTGCGCCGGCCACGAGCTGTCCCTGAACCACTGCCAGCACCACGGCAGCAGCCTGAACTGCAGGAACACGGGAACGCGCTTCGCCGCGGGCGTCATCTGCTCTGAAAGTGAGCGACCGTGGGGGCTGCGGGCAATGGGGGCAACCAGCCATGGGGCTGCGGGCCGTGGTGTCTGCAGGCACCGCGGCTGTGGGTCCAGGGGATGATGATTGAGAGCCCGTAAGCTGCAGGGGGTGGGGCCGTAGGCTCGATTTGTGCCCCAATGGTGGGGCCAATGCATTCTCCCAGCTGGCTCGGCCCCGCACTGCGCTGCCTGGGGCGGCCATACAGCCCTGAGCTGCCATCTGTCCCCAGCCGCCTCCGACCTGCTGCTGCACGCCCCGCTGGTGCAGGAGACGGCGTACATCGAGGACCGCCCGCTGCACATGCTGTACTGCGCCGCCGAGGAGAACTGCCTGTCCAGCTCAGCCCGCCACGCCAACTGGCCCTACGGGCACCGCCGTCTGCTCCGCTTCTCCTCCCAGATCCACAACAACGGCCGCGCTGACTTTCGCCCCAAGGCTGGGCGGCACTCCTGGGTCTGGCACGAGTGTCACCGGTGCGTGCGTGGCAGGGGCAGGGAAGGCGGGCGGGTTGGGAATGGCCTGGGCTGGGTCTGATGGTGCTGTGCAGGGCTTGGTGACACAAGCTGAGGGTAATGCTACAGGAAGAGAGCAATGCCACAGGGTGAGGGTGATGCCAGGTCACAGCGGCGCTGCGCAAGGCACAGAGCCTGGGTGAGGGCTCTAATGCTGTTCTCCCCAGTTTGGCTCAGGGCTGTCTCTGGAGGAGCGGCGCTAAGGCTGGGCTGCAGGCTGCGCCCTGGGGAAACCTCCCCTGTCTGGGCCGTCTGACTGGTGGCAGCCGTATCCCAGCCCTGGGTGAGGCTGAGCTGTGCCTCAGCCTTGCTGTGCTGCATCCAGAGCAGGGGCCGTGCTGACCTTCCTGAGCAGCAGGGATGGGCACGCGACTCCGGGGGTTTCCTCCACCACCCCTCCGCCCCTCCGCCCTCCCTGAGGGGCTGGCTCTGGGGCAGCGGGCGCTGTGCATTCTCTCACAGGCACTATCACAGCATGGACATCTTCACCCACTACGACATCCTGACTCCCAACGGCACCAAGGTGGCTGAGGGCCACAAAGCCAGCTTCTGCCTTGAGGACACCGAGTGCGAGGAAGGTGGGGCTGTGAGGCTGCGGGGCACCACGAAGCTCTGGGTCCCCGCTGCGTCCCCCCCATGCAGGGGCTGTGGGAGGGACAAGCCGTGTTCTTTTCCTGCCTTCAGATGTGGCCAAGCGGTACGAGTGTGCCAACTTTGGGGAGCAGGGCATCACGGTGGGCTGCTGGGACCTGTACCGGCACGACATCGACTGCCAGTGGATTGACATCACTGACGTCAAGCCAGGCAACTACATCCTGCAGGTGCTGCAGCTCTGCCCCAGCCCCTCACAGCCTTAGTGGCAATGCATAGGATGTGCTGAGAGTGCACAGAGTGGGCTGTGCCGCGGGGCTGGGCAGGCTCTGGAGCTCGCGGGGCAGGCTCTGGAGCTCACCTCCACCCTGTGGTCCTCACAGGAGGCACAGCCCCAGGAGCTGCAGCACGGGGAGACTGTGCCTGCCCCGCTGCCTGGAGATGTGCAGGGCTGTGTGACCCACTCACGCTTGCCCCACAGGTGGTGATCAACCCCAACTTTGAGGTGGCAGAGAGCGACTTCACCAACAACGCCATGAAATGCAACTGCAAATACGACGGGCACCGCATCTGGGTGCACAGCTGTCACATCGGTAACAACTGGGGACGTGGCACAGGCTGAGGCACACCGGGGCTGGGAATAATTAGAGCCGTGGGCAGGGTGTGGGGTTGAGCAGGCAGTGGGGTGTGGGCAGGTGCAGAGGAAGGAGCTGGGGCTGCTGGGGACAAGTAGAGATGGTGGCAAGGCAGCACCGGAGCCACAGCTCTCACCCTATCACACAGGTGATGCGCTCAGCGAGGAGGCCAGCCGGCGGTTCGAGCAGTACCCGGGGCAGCTGAACAACCAGATCTCATAGGGCCCGGGCCCAGGGAGACGCCATCTCCCTCTTTCACCCTGCGTGCAGGAGGAAGCTGCTGTGGGGCTGGCGGGGGCTCACACAGCCCCATCACAGCCTGCACTGCGCGAGGGACTGCCCAGGACTCACTGCCGGGGCTGGGGGCCCTCAGCACCGCACCTCCAGCCCTCGACCACTGGCCAGACGCTGCACCCCAGTCAGGCTGCAGCACAAGGGTACGATCCGGGGAGGCCCCACCACCCCAGCTGTGCCTCTCCTGCTCCCCAGCCCCAGCTCCCCTCACCTTGCTCCACCCTCTCTGGGGCTCTGCCCGCCTCAGGCAGCAGGACCCCACCCGGGGACCCCCATCCCTGCTCAGGGCCGGCCGCCCTCGCGCTCCAGCAGCCCCATCTCCAGACAGTGTGGCTGCCCTGCACAGCAGTGCTGCCATTGGCTGCCCGGCAGCAGTTCCCACACCCGTGTCTTAGTTGTAATTTTATTTTCTTGATAAAGATGTCAGTTCTGTATCCTGCTGACTCCTCGTCAGGGTGGGAGGAAGAGCGAGGAAGCATAGCCCGGGGGGCCGCTTTGCACGGGGTAGAGGAGCTGCCCCTCTGCAGGGCAGAAGAAGGGGCTGCGGGAGCCCAGAGATGCCCCAGAGCAGCTCTTGGGGCTGCGGGAGGCCCACAGCAGCAGGAGCAGATGGGGCCACCCTGGCTCAGCCCCGACGCAGCGCAGCACAGGATGCCCCGCGCCAGACGCAACACAGATGTTATGCGGCAGGAATCCCAAGCAGTGCGAACTCCCAACAGCCCCGCAGGGACTGCAGCTCCGGGCTGCCTCCAATGGGAGCAGCCCCACAGGGAGCGGCGCGGGGGGAGCAAAGCCCCTCTGAGCCAGCGAGACTGGACGGATGTGGGGAACGAGGTTCAGGTAAGCGGGAGCCACCTCACTTCCCGCGGCCCTCATCCCTCAGCCAGCACCTCTGGCCCCGTCTGCAGAGCAGCACGGAGGAGCAGCTCGGGCCGCCGGCACGCAGCAGGGCAGACCCTGGCCGCGGCCCTGGAAAGCGCTGCGGTCAGCGCTGCCGGAGCAGCTATGTGAGAAACGTCCCAGCTATTTCCCCTGCGCGCTGCCGCCCCTCCCGCGGCTGGGCTTCGCCGGGGAACAAATTCCAGCGGCGAGGCCAGGGCCAGCCTGAAAGGAGCCCTGTTCTGTTCTCTGGGCGGCAGAAGGGGAACGCCGGGAGCGGCGCTGGGAGCTGCCCTCCGCCACAGCCCCCCAAGGAACTGTGCTGCTTTCATCTAAAAGCACCAACGGGGGGCAAAAGCCCCTCCGCGGGCACAGCCCGGCCGCTGCTCGCATTCCTGCCGCTGGAGTCGGGTCACTGCAGCGCCCCGGGCAGCGCCGCTCCCCGCTCCTCGCCTCCCACGGCCGCTGGCAGAGCGCTGGGGCTGGAGCGGAGCGGGGCTCTTCCAGGAAAGCAAGGACAGCCCGAGCTGCTCCCTCTCAGCACAGCTCTTGGCCGCCAGCTGCAGAGGACGGGGAGGGAGCAAGCGAGGAAGGCAGCGGGGAAGGGCCGGTCGGGTCCCCCGGGACGCCTCCGTGCGTGGGAGCGCGGCGCTCTGGTGCTGACAGACAACTGGGGGAGGGAAGGGGGGGGGGGGGGGGAAGAGACAGACGGCGCCAAGGCAGCGCGCACAGCTCCCACAGGTCCTCCTGCACCTCCGGCTGGCCATACGCTGCCCCGGCCAGATCCGAGGTTGGCTCAGCCATCACAATGAAGATCCTCCCCGCGCGACCCAGAGAGCTGCGCTCAGCGTGCAGACGCGGGCACTGACACTGGAGTCCTTGCTCCACGTGGAAGTGATTTGACCCAGAGGACGTCAGCCAACTCCCAGAAGGCTTCAGGGAGCAGCCACAGCAGTGAGATCTGGCTAGGAGCAGCTCAGCCTGCGCAGGGAGGGAGGCAGTGACGGCTCTCCCCAGGAAGCCCCTCTGCAGCTCCAGGGCCGCTCTCACCTGCAGAGAAGGTGCCCCCAGGAGCCACACGTTACGGATGGAGGAATCGGACCACAGCTCAGACCACAGATGCTGAGGAGGTGACAGGACACCTCTCCCCTGGCACAGAGGAGATCACCGCTCCTCCCAATGGCAGGAGGAGGCGGCTCTCACAGCCCAGCTACCTGCAGGTCATACTTGGGACACCGTGTGCCAGGGAAAGGAGGCCACACGGCACCTAGAAAAGCACTTTATTTGAGCACGGAGGGGAGTGGTTTCACACCGAGTCTGCCCCAGTGCCTTGCCCCCTGCCTGGCCCCTCCAGGCCCTCGCAAGCTCCCAGTCTCTCCCCAGTGGCACACAGATGTGCCTCAGTCCTGCGTCCTCGGCTCCTGGCCGGCGCAGTCAGCCAGCAGACAGCGGCCTGCTCTGCAGCACAGCTACTCTGTGACCTCAGGGACGACGCTCACCAGCAAGGTGTCGTAGCTGCGCCGCACCAACAGGGCCAAGCTCTGCTGAGTCCTCACTGCCTCGTACACATCCTCGGCACGGCGCGTCGCCTGCCCGTTAATCTCCAGCACCACGTCGCCCGCCTTCAGCCCTGCCCTGAGGGGAGAAGGAAAGAAATTCATGGCAAGTGAAGCAGACGCTTGTCTGCGGCTTCGTCTTCCAGGAAGGAAGGAGAGCCAGGCACTTCAGGAAGCTGGGGCTGTTGTGCCAGGCATTCCTTCAGCTCCACAGGTAGCTTGGTCAAAGGGATGCCAAGCCCAAGCACATTCCACCACTCGGCTCCTGCTGCAGATTGCTGCTCTGCGGGCCCCAACCCCTGCTGCTCTGCAGCAAAGCCCTCAGAGCTAAACCCGTCCCGCCCCGTGTACTCGCTCTCCCACCCCGAGGCACCAGGCAGCACTTACTGGTGGGCCGGGGAGCCGATGATCACTTTGTGGATCAGCACTCCATAGGAGACATCAGGGAAGCTGGGGTCACGCAGCTTCAGCTCAGCTAGGATGCTGCAGAGGGAAAATGAGCATCACAGTAGTGAGCCGGGAAGCAGAGCAGGGCTCCCATCCAGCCAGGACCACGCTTGGGGAAAATGCTGCAGAACTCTCCTGCTGTGCCCTTGCACAAGTGACCAGCTGCAAACTCTGGGGTCACTCGAATGCCACCACCTTTCTGACAAAAACTAGTCCTGACTGTGCTAGGGAGAACTGGAAACTACCAGCACTGCTGCCAGCTGGATCCCAGCTGCTGGTGATGCACGTCCTGTGTCTGAGCAGCCCCACTTCAGACAGCTTTCCTGGTATCAGACTTGCAGCTCCCATGCTGAAGTTTCACTTCCCTCTTCTGTGGGTCGGTCACAGAAGAAAAGTTACATCCTTTTGATTTTGCTGGAAATGTCAAGCAGAAGCATACCTCTATCTCTCTGCTGGAGTCTAGACTAAACAGTCCCAGTTCCTGCAGTGTTCCCCCAGATCAGCTTTTCTAGCCCCAGATCTCAATTCCTCTCCTCTCTCTTCTCCTTTCTGGATTCTCTCCAACACATCCAGCACTGGATGCAAGGCTCCAGCTGGTTCTCACAGCTGTGCATAATGTAAACAGCCTCAGCACCAGTTCAGATCCACTGTAACCCCAGGAAATACAGCACCCAGCTCCTTGCTCCCCACTGGTTACGGCTCCTTGCTTTGCTGCTGAACTGCACTGTACTTTTTTTCATTGAGCTTTGCAAGCTGCCATCTCTTCTCGATGTCGCAGTATTACAGCACAGATGAGGTTGGAAGGGAGCTGGTCCTACACCAGCCAGAGCAGGCTGCCCAAGGCTGTCCATACCGGTGCTGAGTATCTCCAAGGACAGAGACTCACAACCCCTCAGGCTGCAGGGTTTCACCTCTCTGACAGTTAAAACCATTGGTTTGTTGTGTTCAGTTGGAATCTCACACATTTCAGCTTGTGCCATTGCCCCTTGTCCTGCCAGTGGGAACTATCAGAACTATCAGGGCTACTGCTCACATTTACAACGACTAATCTCCTTCTTCAGTCCACTCGCTAACACAGAACCATATGTGCCCTTCTGCAGTCTCTGTACAAACACAGTAACTGCATCCCAGTCCCTGAGCAGCTACTGTGGAAAAGCTTCTCCCCAGTTTTAGTGCTGAGCATAACATTGTGCAGCCTGGGCCATCGCTGGGGCCAAATCCCCACTGCATCCTCTCCCCACCTCCTGCCCACCCTCAGCCCACTCCCTGTGTGGAGCAGCATGAGAATCAGTGAAGGCCTGGACACTGCATAAGCGCTGCTCAGCTGTAGCTAAAGCATTGGTATGTTGTATGTTAAGGGGAAACGGTTTGAAGTTGAAGGGGGGAAGACTGGGGTTGGGTGTCAGGGGAAGTTGTGTGCTGTGAGAGCGGGGAGGGGCTGGAACAGCTGCAGAGAGGCTGCGATGCCCCGTCCATCCCTGGAGGGGTTGGAGGTTGGATGGGGCCCTGGGCAGCCTGGTGTAGCCTTAGATATGGAGGTTGCTGGCCCTGCGTGCAACAGGGGGTTGGAGCTTCGTGATCCTTGAGGTCCCTTCCAACCCCGGCCATTCTGTGATTCTGTTATCAACACTGCTTTGGTCACAGATCCAAAACACAAAACCATACAAGACTCTAAAAAAGAAATGATCTCCATCCCAGCAAGGCCCCGCACACAGCTGGCCCAGACCAGGGCCACATCTACAGACACCGTGCAGCCGAGACTGCGCCTCACGCCTGCTGCTGCTGCGCACGTGACAGCAGCAAGGCTCTGCTTCTGTTAGGTTTCCCACTTGCTCTTTTGAACCCTACGCCAGCAAGTCCCATCACACAGCACAGAGAAGCACCTCATCTGTTTTAATGCTTCCCTGCTAACACGCCTCACCAGCACTGCATGTTTTACGTAGAACTCATTTCCAACAACCAGCACCTCTGTTTTCAGAGCCCTTTTCTCCCTCCCCACATATTGCACGCTGTAACGCAGGGCAGCGGGAGCTCAACCCTTCCTCAGCTTGATACTAAACAGCATCTGAGAAGACACTTCCCAGCCTTTTTTCCTCTCCTCCCTACAGAACCATTTGAATCTCAGTAACAACTTTCCGTGGGCAGCAATAGGGTGCCTACATGGGCTCCGTTCTCCGCCCCCGGCTCCCGTTCTGTGGGCACTGGTGGCTCTGAGCCTCCACACCGCCTCATTTCCGCGCCGCCCGCCGCCCCGCCCGCTCCCCAGGCGCCAACGGCGAGCACGAGCGCCATCTGCTGGCCTGCGGTGCCGGCAGCGCCCCCCGCTCACCCCGCCGCCCGACAGCCGAAGCGCAGAGCGGCTCCCCCTGCCTGCGCACCAGCAAGGAGCCAACACCGCTCACGGCATCCGGTCCACAAACACAACCAACCGTACAGGAGCCGCCAGAACTTTGGCCCTGAAACGCGTTTCTGCCAGGCACACGGCAGCCACCAACACTGCGCCGCGGGGATCTCTCAAGAGCCGCTCAGGCACAAAACCTTTGAGCAGGGCTGCTCACAGAGGGGAGACTGCAGGGCTGCTGCTCCCCGAACGGCTGTGCTTGCTGCACCTTGGAGGCCGCAAACACGCTGTGAAGCAGTGGCAATGCTGTCCCAGGGCACGCAGAGCTCTTCACAGGCCTGAGCAGGGCTCCCAGCACTCAGCAAGGCACATTAACACAGCACGCAGGGCATCTGCCCTGGGCACCGGGTTTGGCTCCCGTGTCTTGGAGGCCAGCAGAACCAAAGCAAGCAGTCTGGCTGCAATTCTCTTTGCCAACCAGAGCATTTCTTCAGATGCAGAGGAAACACAGTGCTCTTCCCAGGCTACAGAGAGGAGGGCGAAGAGCCTCAGGCCTGCAGGTCATCCCCTTCCCATTTTCCAGTGCTGTCCTGCTCAGCACTGCCATTCCTTTCCAGCGGCAGCACCCAACCTTCCTCCTGCCAGCCAGGAGCCTCACAGCACTGAGAGGCAGCCGTGCTGTGTGCCCGCACAGCCTGCTCTGCAACCTGCCTGCAGGCAACCTGCCTCCTTCCCCAGCAGCCAACTCTCCTGCAGGCAAACGTGCACTTTCTTATTCTGAAAGTCCCACATTCTGCCACGAATTGAGCGCCACAGCAGTTCAACCACCAATCCACTCCTCCCAGGAGTGCAATTCACACATTTTACACAAAAGCTTTCAGTTGGCACAATGCTTATCTGCTAATTACACAACATTTCTGGTGGCTCTTTGTTCAGGTTGTGTTGCAAGGCCTCTTTATGGAACTCCCAATGAAATTACACACTGATGCAGCAGATTTAGGGACGTTTTATCTGCTTACAGATTCTGCCACAAACAGAAATTTGCAAGCTTCTAACTTACCCCAGACACACAAGAGTCTGAACACATCAGCAAAGAGACTTCTGAATGTGAATGCTTAACCTTGTGAAGACAACCCTCCCAGAAGCTCCCAACAAGACCGGTCCCGCTGAGCTCACAGCGCTTACCTGGGTGTGAGAGTCAGCATCATCACCCCGATGTAACGGCGCTTCGTCTCCGCGTTGCCAAACCAGGAGCCTGTGGGCAGAAAGGACCTCTAACAACAGTGCTGAAAACAGACATGCGCCCAAAAAGCACAGGGCTGAGCCAGCACATCACAGAGCCCGCACGCCTCAAGGCAGTGATTCTGATTCCCTACCAACAGAAGATTTCAGTTTCAGTTACTGGCTTTATAGCTATTGCACAGTTTCTTTTCTTGGTTTAAGATATCACTGTTTTGCTTGAGAATATCAGTCCATGATGTCAACGTGAGAACCAGGCAGCAAGAACCTGCATTAAACAACTCACCACAAACACAAAGGACAAAAGGCAGAGTTCTTGGAAACCCTGGAAGCCTTATCTATGGCATATGGACTTCCCACGGCAGAGGGGCTCACTGCTTCACGCCCAATGGGAGAATCTTCCTAGTCCCCAAAGGTTCTTCCTCTTCTGTGTCTGCCCACCTCTCTGAAGAAGAGCTCAGCTTTGCCCACAGCTTCCTCCCTCTTTCATCACCCTCATTCTGCCCTCATTCCCCAGCACCTGAGCAGAGAGGCTTCCAACTCACTTTTGCGCTGTTCCTCCTTCTGCAGGAACTTCCGCAGCCGGTCTGAGGGGATGGCAAAGGAGATGCCTGACGTCACCTTCATGGTGTTCACCCCAATCACTTCGCCATCCTGCGTGGAAAAGGGCACTGCGTTCTCCAACCTGCACCTTTATGGAGCTCTGCAAAACCTGAAGCCTGTGCACCCGTCCCATCCAGGCAGGCTGGGCAGGGATGAGTCCTACCAAGCAGGGCTCTTGCTCCAACCAATTCCTTGATGCCACCCCTTAAGATGCCTAAAGCACACACAGTTCCTCCTTCCCACCTCACAGGTGAGGACGCTTGCACTGAAGGCACTCAGCCCCAGGAGAAAAGGTCCGCTGGGACACATGCAGGAGAACTTACCAAGTTGACGAGGGGACCACCAGAGTTCCCAAACTGAAACAACAGAGAGCAGCAATGAGGCCACGAAAGCAAACCTCAAGCACTAACCAACAGCGAGGAGGCAGAGCCCAGAGAACAGGGCTCAGGCCGAGAAAGAGCCAGACCACCAACCAGAAACACCCCTCTCCCAGGCTGCTGTGCCCAGCCTCCCTGCGCCTCGCAGCACCCAGAGCCCTTCCCCAGAGCAGAGGTGCCTTACGTCGATAGCGGCGTCCGTCTGGATGTACTCCATGTCGGAGGCGGCCAGGCCCAGCTCCCGGCTGCCGCGCTGCGCGGAGCTGACGATGCCGGAGGTGATGGTGTTCTGCAAGGCGAAGGGGCTGCCCATGGCCACCACGAACTCCCCCTGCCGCACCTCGGAGGAGCGCCCGAGGGGCAACGTGGGCAGCGGGTGCTGCAAGAGAGGATCCGGGTTAGCAGAAGGCAGGCGAGGAAGGGAGCCCCTGCACCACGTGGCACGCACCTTAGGCTTGATCTTGATGGTGGCGATGTCTGCGACCTGGTCCACGTCCTGCACCATGGCGTCGTACTGCTCCCCGCTGGCCAGCTTCACCCGCACGCGCCGCCGGTTGGCCACCACGTGTGCGTTGGTCACAATGAGCCCATCGGGAGACACCAGGAATCCCGAGCCGTTCGAGATGGGCACCTCACGGCCTGAGAACGGGTGCCTGCAAGGTGGGCAAAGGTCACAGGAGGGTGTGGGGACCAGGAGGGGACAGGTGGGGATGTGGGAGGCCGGGGCAGCTGGCAGCCGCATGGCTCAGCCTGGTGGGCCGGGAAGTAGCGGGGGACCGCGAGGGGATGCCCGGATGACAGCAGGACGTGGGAGCTCCTTCACAGCCCCGTGATGGCGTCCATCACAAGAGACGGCACAGCCCTGCACGCAATGGGGCAGCAAGCAGGAGGAACCAGAAATCCACATCCAATGGCAAAAGTGTCACCTCATGAGGACCATGGAGGCGCACTGGGAAGCGCACAGTAACAGAGAGCTGCAATGGACACTGCAGTCTTTAGAAAGACAAGCACAGACCTATGGAGGGATATAACCTGAACACACAGCTTTGCCATGAGGACCAAACAGGATGAGCTAATGTCCCTGTGAGTCTATCAATGACCTTTAAAAAGTCACAGCGGCTCAAGGTGGTTCTCAACTGCTGAAAAAAGGCATCAAAGCAACCTGTGAGGATATGGAGGCGAAAGAACCAGCTAGTTTCACCCTGCCTTTGGGGATATTCTGAGGCAAACGCTGCAGGAAAGCACTTCCATGCACACAGCAAGCAAAAGGGGCCGGGAGCAGCAGCACAGACCCACCGCGGGCCGAACCACGGGCACCAACCCGACCGGATGCTGCGATGAGCGGTGACGCAGATCAGGAGGTAACGGGGCAATTTTGCAATATTACAAACAGTAATACTGCAGCATCTCAGCAGCCCCCACGCGGGCGGCACGCAAGCTGAGCGTAAGGCCGGCTGAGCGGCAGCGCCGCGGCACCTCAGGGCTGCCGCAGGCCCCGAGCGCAACGACGGCGGCCGCGAAGCCGCGCCGGGGCGAGTCGGGGTACCTGCCCACGATCTCCACGTAGACCAGGGCGGGCGCCGTCTTCTCCACGACGTCGGCGATGAAGTTGAAGGCGGCGCGGGGCGAGGCGGGCGGCGGCACGGGCGGCGCGGGCGGCGCGGGCACGGCGGCGCGCAGCGCGGAACGGCGGCTTTCCCGGGCCCACAGCAGCAGCAGCGTCGCCGCCCCGGCGCCCAGAGCCGCGGCCAGCAGCCGGGAGCCGGCGGGAGGGGCGGGGGG
>NW_024885252.1:0-11194 GCF_019232065.1 Centrocercus urophasianus | reverse complement strand
GCAGAGCTGAAGTCAGTGATGCTCTGCACCAGCGCGAGCTTGTTCTGCAAGTCCTGAGGCCAAGAGAGAAGAACATTCTTTGAACTGTGGGAAGGGCCAGGGGCTGTAAAGGGGACACATGGGGCAACGCTAAGGGAAGGGCTTGGATCTTCATCTGGGCACAAACCGTTCTGTGAGGGACCTTTGGAAAGAGAAGGCCCATCTCAGCATCCCCCCACGTGGAGGGCGGCAGCTGGGTGCTCTGACACCCTGGCAGACTTCGAGCTCTCACCTGGCAGCTGCAGCTGTACAGCAGCAGGATGTTGCCCACAATGTCTCCCTCCAGGCGGGCGAGCAGCTGCTCCTTGGAGGCTCGCAGTGCCAAGCTGCCATGGGCGAGGATGAGAGCGCTGCGTGTAGCCTGAGCTCTCGCGCTGTCCAGCTCCGTCTGTGTGGGGAGAAATGCCTTGAGACACTCGCTCAGCAGCCCCCAGTGCCCTGCGGTGCACCTGGGCTCCCAGGCCAGGAGCTGCTGTGAAAATAAGGCAGAAGAATGCCAAGATGGAAACCCGTAGCACTTTACCTTCTTGCGTCTGGAGATCCTCCCATTCCGGCCTTTGCACAGCCTGGACGCAAACACGGTGAGTGTGTCCAGGACTGTGTGGAAGTTGCTGTCAGCAGCAAGGCTGACAAGAGAGATCATTCCCTGCACAAAAGAACGAGGGGCAGTTGGCCCAGGCCTGAACCTGCTGGCGCGGCCAGCCACAGTGGCCGGGCTGGTCCTTGCCTGGGGGAAACGGCAGCACTGAGGAGATGGAAAGGCCCGGAGCAGGGCCAGGAGAAGCCCTCTGCCCCAGGGACAGAGCGGGGATGCTCACAGAGTTGGAGGAGAAGAGAGCTCACCTGGGCCTCAGATGGCTCCTCTGCATTGGATTCCTCCAGGTGCTGCAGCAGCTTCTCCTGGACATGGAGGACTTCCTTACAAGCTCCCAGAACGGCACCCAGAGCCTTGTACAGGAAGGTCTGCATGGGAAGGGAAGGAGTAAGCTGGGATGTGGCAGCAGCCTGACCTTACGGGAGAGGGCTAGATGGGAAGGACCCACACTCCCTGGGAGTCGCTGAGAGCAGCTGTGGAGCAGAGCTGTAGCCAGCCCCAGGCAGTTTGCAGGGAACCGCCCTGTGAGGGCACAGGCTGTGGAAGCAGCGTGAGCAGCCCGTGTGGGCAGAGCAGCAGCCTCAGCCCCAGCCCCAGTTGGGCACTGCTGATTAGAGCCGCGGGGAACTCACCTTTTCTGCAGAGCTGCTGGCAGAGCTGCTCAGCCGCCGGCTCAGCTCGCAGCTCAGGGCCTTGGTCCAGGCCTCGTCCTCCACGACGTCCAGCGATGCCCTCAGGAACTGTTGGAGAACAGGAGAAGCCAATGTTCCCTTGCCCTTTGCCTCTTCCCGTGTTCCCAAGTCACTGCAGCCTTCTGGGGAGAGGTGCCTGGAAGAACAGCCCCTCTCCCAGCTCCCCCCAGCATTCCCTCCATTAAAGCCACCTACTGCTCCTCTCCTAAGACCCCCCTTGGGCTTGGGACAAAGAGGAAGAGGCAGCGCTGCAAAGGCGAGCAGCTGCTCCACAGCAGCTTTTGAGAGGCTGTTCCTGTCCCGTGGTGGCTCGTATGGGAGCGGGGCTCCTTGTGGCAGGCAGGCAAGCATTTCTCTGCACCATGTCTCTCCACAGTGCTGTACCTTTAGCAGACGGTGCTCCCAGTCTTCAGAGTTCGGGAAGCTCTCATCTTTCCCTGCACAGCAACAAGAAGCAAAAGAGCGTTGCTTGGAATCAAGCCACAAAAGAAGAGCTGCACCAAACCTGGCTTGGCTTGGGCACTCGCCCACTCTACCTCTCCCTCCCCACCAGCATTTTACCTTCAAGGCGCTGCAGCAGCAGGGGGATCTCAGCAGCCCACTTGGCCCCCACAGCTCTGTGGATCTTGCTGTGGAGGTTTTGCAGGAGCAGCAAGGCAGCGGCTTGGAGTTCGCTGCCTGCAAAAGGGCTCCCTGCTACCACCTGAGCGAGAGCAAGGAGAAACAGGGTCACTTCTGCTGCAAGAGAAGCGGCTTCCCCCAGGAGGAAAGCAGCTTGGCTCTGCCCTGATGGGCAAGGAGCAGCCAGCAGCTTGGCCCATGACATTGCAAGCTAGGAAGAGAAAGGCATCCCCAGGAGTGAGGCAGGTGCTGGCACGCTCGGCCATGCTGCTTCCTCCTCGGGGCTTGTGGCACCGGCCTCAGGAGCATCTACTTACCAGCAGACGTGCCAGCAGTGTCTGGGGAGTCAGCAGTGGGCCTGCGAGGAGAAAGAAGTGCTGAGTAAGACTCCAAGACACTCTGTGCCCTGCCACGTGCACCTCTGCTCTCCCTTCTGGGTGCTAACATGGGTCAGCAGAGCTCACGGGGGAGCTTCTGCTCCTACCTTGAAACATGGAGCTGAGGAAGTGGGGATCCAGATCTTCCATGTCCCGCACCGTCAGCTCCCCTCTCTTGGCCAGGGCTTGGACGCAGCGGGAGACCGGGATCAGCATGCCGGTGTACTGGGCTGGCACCACGTACAGCAGCAGCCGCGGCCACAGGAGCTGTAGGGAACGAGGCAGTTGAGCATGTCAGCATTCGTGCCTCCGCTCAGAGATAAAGAGGACTCTGAATTTCCTTCAGAGCACGCTGGAGGACAGACCTGAGGTGTTGGAAGGGGACGAGGAACACGTGGTGCAAAGGCAAGGAGTGGCAGCAGGGCAGAGTGTGACTTACTTTGGAGATCCCTCTCGCAGAGACATCCAGTGACCCCAGGATGTTGATGCACAGCTCTTGGAGAGCTCCCTCTTCCTGGGCTTCCTGGGTGGAAAGGTCTCCGGCTGCCTGCACAACAGTGGTGTTGAAACACTGGTTACTCTCAGTTCTCAGGAGCCTCTCAGGAGGCTCAGGTGTGGCCCCACCGGTGCTTCTGTGCCAGCCTATGAGCTGCACAGGTCTTCCAAAGGAAGATGCTGCCCACTGTCCTTACCCTTCTTCCCGTGGTGCGGCTGAACTCCCTGAAGATGTGCCCCACCACATCCCAGGCTGAGCAGCTCCAGGCGTTAGTGCTGAGCAGATCCTCAATGAAGTGCAGCACGGCCCTCCTCACCTGCCAGGGGTCAATTGTGGGTGTGATTTTCCTGCTCAGAAGGCCAAGGGAAGCCACCTGCTCATCAGGTGCCCTTTGGGCATGAGCAGAGATGACAAAAGCAGAGGAGAAGAGGTGAGGGCCAGGCCTTAGCACCAGGCTGTGCACTTTCCATGCACAGCACAGGGACCCGACCGCTCCACTCTGCCTGCTCTCCTGACAGGAGCCATCGTGACCATGTGGTCGATGCCCCAGCACATCCCCGGTCACCCCAGGCCCTGCCGTATTGGCAGCAGCATCACCACCCTGACAGTGCTTTCCTTTCCCCAAACAGCTCACCCGGGTCCTGGGGTCACTGCACACACGCTGCACAGCCTCTGTAATCTGCGGCAGCTTCTCTGTCATCGCAGGCTCTGCAAGAGATGCACAGAAGCATGCGTGGAGGCACAACTCAGATGGCAAAAGGGATCCCTGGAAGTCCCGACCCGTGGTACTGACCATCAGAGCGAGCCAGAGCGCCGAGCAGACCCAGGGCTGCCACGCATCCAGCCTCCCACTCATCGCCCAGCTGCGACTGCAGAAACAGGACCGTTTCCTCTGGGCAGATTCGGGCTGCAGGAAGGAAATGCCATGCTGTGTTAGTGAGCAACTCGTGCCCATTCGTGAGGTTACAGAGAGATGTATTGGCCAGAGCACCGGCAAGCATCGCCAGAGCGCCTCTCCTTACCCTGCAGCAGGATGCAGCGGGTCAGCTCTGCTCTGTCAGCCTCGCTGTGCTGCTTGGCGTCATCAGAGAGCTGTGGGAACAAAGTCCATTTGAGAAAATCACATGAGCATTGAGGATGGAAAAGACACTGTGCTGCCAGCTCCTGTCTCCCTTGACACTCTCAGGAAGAGGACACACAGACAAAACTAAGCCTGCCCCACAGGCATGCAGGAGCTAAGGCTGAGCAGCCATCAGAGGCTCAGAGCTTTGCAGTCCTGAGGCTTAGCCCAGAGGGAAACTGCTGTGCACACAAGGATAGGCTCCCCTTACCTGATAGAACACGGCACTGGTGACGGCCAGAAACTTGTCCTTAGGGATGACAGACTGAACTCCCGGTAAGGCCTCCAGGAACATACGAAGGCTCTGCAAGAGACCAGCAGAGGAAGAAAGGGCTGAAGCCACATCTAGCCACTTGGGAGCAGAGCAGAGGAACTGTTTCCCAGTGGTTTGTCTGCTGGGAGAAGCTGCCACACAAGTGTTCTTGTTTGTCCGTCCCCCCCAGCAGCACCAAGAGAGGCTCTCTGCTCTTAGCTGAGCCTTGGGGCTTGGGCATCATTTGCAGGCATTTCCCACCCGCAGCCCTCTTCTCCCCCATCAGATTCAGGAGCCCCCATGGTGGTGGTGAAGCCTCCCATCCCCAGGAGATGGGCACCAGTGACTCTTGGCTTCCTCCTGGCTCCTGTCCACATTGTTCCTTCCTGGACTGAAGAGCTCAGCAAGCCTCAGACTTCCCTTGAGCACCTGTTCCTTCTTTCTCCAAGGACCGCCCACCTCCTCCCTGCACCCCCCTGACCCCTTGTGGCACTTGCACGGGCCCCACGTCCACACCAAGCCCTGTGCAACATCTTACCTTGGCCACCCTGCAGGTGTCTTGCATCTCCTGACACGGGTGCACGAGCCAGAGGAGCCGCTCCCAGACGTGCTCTCGGGGCAGCTCCTCTTGCAGGAGGACAGTCATCATGGCAGCCACAGCCCCGAGAACGGCCTGTCTGTCCTGGAGAGGGATGGCAGAGGCCCAGCATCAAAGACTGAACGTCTGCCCTTCCTACAGAGAGGGCTTTTTTTTCCATTCCCCTTCCCCACACCCCTGTGCCCAGCAGGACATGGGCTCGCTCTCCCTGGGCAGGCAGGTTTTCCCCATACCCTCATCCCCGGCTCTCCCTGCCACAATGCTGTGACTTGTGACTGCTCCCTGGCAGGGAGATCCAGCCCCAAGCACAGAGCCAGTTTGGGGCCCTTTGCAGAGCCAGCCCACACCCTCTCGACACCCCTCTGCTCTCCGCCTGCTGGGCACAGACAGAGCTGCCAACATGGATGCCCCAGCTGCCATCTGCCAGGATGGGGATGAAGCAGTGCTCACCTCTTCCTCCTTGCAGTCCTGCCAGTTGCTGACCACAAAGAAGAAGAGCTCATGAAGATTCTCATACATTTGTTCTTTCTCTGTGGCAGGCCAGGGGCTGTGCTTTCCAGAGGACAAGTGAATCTTGACGCCATCCATCCATTGTTTCACAACTGAAAACAAACAAACAAACAAACAAGTAATTAATTATAGAAAACAACAACAACAATGCAACAAAACCAAAGAAGAGAAAAGGCAGCCTGTGAGAGTCTGCAGCAGGGTGAGGTGCAAGGGCTGTCCCCAGCCCCCCTGCCTTGGGGCCGGCACTCACCAGCACAAGCAGTGCGCAGGGTCCGGCCGCTCCTCACCCGGCCCACCACACTGCACAGGCCGGCCAGCGTCAGCCACACAAAAGAGATGCACTGTGGAGCTGCAGAGAGGAAGGAGAAGGGCACGGTCAGAGCCTCAGCAGGGAGGGAGGAGAGGCTGCAGAGCCCTGCACCCCCCAGCTCTATGCACATCATGCGCAAGGGGAGAGACCCCTCTCCCTAGTTGTTATAGATGTCAGGAGGCTGACGGCACTCTACCATAGATGCCGAAGAGTTTGCTCAAGGTGACGAGCACAAACTCCTTGCACATCTCCCGTGTGGCCTTCAGGTGGCCCTGGAGCTCGGCCATCACCATGGAGAAGTGAGTCCGGGCCAGAGCCACCAGGACATTGCTGGCAGCCGTCCTCACGCTGTCCGTCACGCCCTGAAAAAGAGTCACTGGTGACACACGGCACAGGAGGCTGCCCGAGCCTTCCCTCGGAAGGGCCAAGCCAGCGCCGTCTGCCAGCAGAACAGCAGCACGGGCAGGCAGCTCCCTTTGCCTTCGGGAGTGAGCCCTCACCTGGGCTGCTGTCAGGTCCTGGGACACCTCAGCCAGCAGCCGGTTCACCACTCCGCACGGCGGGCGGCTGTCCTCTTCCCCCAGGACGTGCTCCAGCTCGCAGTACGCCTGCTCTCGGTCACCCTGGGGACAGGGATAGGTCACGTTTTGCTTTGCCCTTGTTCCCGGGGAGCCGCCCGCTGCCGCCCATCGCTATGCCGATGTGCTGCCGGGGCCTGGCAGCCACGGGACAAGAAGCAGGGCAAGGACCGATGGTTGGACGTCCCCAGCTCACCTCCTGGTCTTGCAGGCGCTGCAGCAGTAAAGTCACGGCACAGGTGGGGACAGGGCTTTCCACCCTGCCTCTCTCCCCGCGACGTGTGCGTCTGGGCATGCAGCCCACACAGGCAAAGAGACCTGGAAGGAAAGAGCAGAGCAGCTGCCGCCGGTGTTGCTTGGAGCCAGGGCCGAGCATGCAGCCAGCTCTGGGAGGAACGCTCCTCCAGCCCCACAGCGCGGGGTGGGCTGCGCTGGCACGCGTGTGGTCAGTGGGGAGAGGGGAGAGAGCCTTCCCCTGGCTGGGGTACTGGGGAAAGCACAGTGGGCGGCTGCACTCAGCAGAGCAAGGACAGTGCTGCTGGCACGTCCTAAAGAGACACTGGAGGCACACACGTGCTCGGGCAGCACCACGGTGTCCAGAGAGGTGGAGGGACCTCACCTCGAAGGGCTCTCAGCCGCTCCATCACAACAGGATGCTTCCAGACAGACACAACGCTCTCTCTGGGTTCACTTCCTGCGCGTCCCACAAGCGGACTGAGCCACCGCCCCCACCGCTGCCACAGGGGTGAAAGCCACAACTGTGACATCACAGCAAGGAGTGTCACCTCACAGAGCATGACATGCCCTGGGCTGGGTCCTGGGATCCTGTGGTGGTGCCTGTTTTCTGTGTTGGTACCTGCTCATGTAGAGGCTAAAGGCAGCTTAGAATAAACAGATCAGTTTGTTTATATTCATTGTGTGGCACAAAGTGAATCTAGGATGAATAGTGGAAACATTTTTCATGTCTTACATTACAATAACTTCAGAAGTCCCCCGTAACACACACACCTTTTTTTTCCCTGAGACATGTGAATATTAAATTGATATCAGTCACAACCTTTAAGTGATTTTTCAGAAGTCGTGATTTGTGTGACTGAAACGGAAACCATTAGGCAACTGCAGCTGTGGTATGAAGTTATGAAGATAGTTCTCAGATGAATTCCAGTATGTTTTATGTTGTCTTAAACATTTCATACAAATGCTCTCAGGAATACCTCGTATTTAGAAAGAATCCAACTCAGGAACAAATGTTGTGATTTTAGATCACTCTTCAGTTGCAAAAAAATCACCAGCTATTGACGTGTTTTCCATCTTGCATTTAACAATCAGCATAGGTAGGATTACTCAGAGGAAAGCAATAACACGTAGCAGTAATAGGAACTATACTACATAAAATCAGGGAATGAAATTTATCTTTACAGTGTCTGTTTAATTGAGATTCTATATGTACCACTTCAGAAAGCAATACAAAACATTCATTGCTCCAGTCAAACTGGAATTTGTCCTTATGTACTGCATTATTGCTGACAAATAAGACACAGTGCAACAAAACTGCAGCTATGGAAACATTCGAATGTCTGTTTACTTCTCTTGATTGAGGCTTATCATAAAATTCTAGAAGTACAGCATCAGATACGATCTTCATTTTGACAGGTGACGGGACGAGGGGAAATGGCCTCAAGTTGTGCCAGGGTTGGGTTTCAGGAAAGATTTCTTTGCATAAATGGTGTTAAGCACTGGAATAGGCTCCCCAGGGAGGTGGTTGAGTCAGCATCCCTGGACGTGTTCACAAACCATTTGGATGTGGTGCTCAGGGACACCATTTAGCAGAGGGTTGTTCGAGTTCGGGCAGTATGGTCAGGTTGTGGTTGGACTCGATGATCTTTAAGGTCTTTTCCAACCTGAGCGATTCTGTCATTCTATGACTCAGTGATTCTCTATAGTGATTTGGTAAAATCACAAGTAATAGGAAGAAAGACACTTCTTGTTTCCTTAGCTTCCAAATTCAGATACAGTGTCTGATTGTACAGCAATATATAATGGGTGATTTTTTTCCTTTATGTAGTAAAAATGTTGTGGGTTTTTGGTTTTGTTTTTCTTTCCAAATACTTAGGATCAAATCCTTTTTCTAAGATGTTTTAAGTGCATGGCACTGCTTCCCTCTTTGTTGGAGAAGTCAGAGGTTTTGCTAGCCCTCAGTTTGAAAGGGCAACTTCCCAAGTGAAATGTAACAGTTGACAGCAATACATACTACCAGAGGGCTGGGATGCAAAATAAAATGTTCTTTCACAAAACTGACTGTGAATGTTCATGAAAATTTGTTTCCCTTGGCACTGCAACAGAGAAGTGCTCCATTAAACCACCGGATTTGCACCAAGGATACTGCATTTCACAGTAACGGGCTAGGAAAGCCCAGCTGTCTGTTTGGAAGTCTGCAGATGAAAATCATCTAAGTTCACCAAGTCTGTTTCTGGGCAGGAGGCTCCCAAAAGCAGAAAGCCTCGACTACAGAGTACAACACACACAGGAGCTGTTGATAAAACGGAGCGGCTATCTAATTCATCAGCATCGTAATGACAACAGCTAATTAAAGACATGCAATATCACATGGCTCTAGCAGGTACCTCCAGGGCCACTTTTCTCCCCACACTTCTCTTGCCACCTCACTCAAAGATGCAATGACATTCAAGATGGATGAGGTTGCCGTCCAGAGATACCTGACACCCTCCTTCTGCAGCATGTATTTGGTACAAAAGCTCTTCACAGACAAGACCCTGAGAATTTCGTTTCACCAATCAGATCTGGTTCAGAGTTCCATTTAATAAGGCAGAGTGCTAGTAAGATGTAAATGGAGAGATTCTTGCAGCCAAGAGACTTCAGTACACCAAAGGCAAAGAAGGTAAAGCAGACAAGGATCCTCTAGACTCTCCCAAGCAATAGAACTACGCCTCTTGCCATAAGTAGGAGATGATAGGTGAAAAGAATTAGAAATAAGAAAAAAAAAGCTATTAGAAGGAGACATTTGAATAGTAATTATTTTCAGTGTGAACCATCAGCTTTGCTTTTTCTTAGCAGAAAAACTGAAGCATTTGGAAACACTTAGGCAAAGATCACACTCCGGTAATGTGCTGTTTTATCTTTTTGGCATTATGTATAACTCCTGTTTTTCATAGAAGGAGGCACTGCTTCATGTTTTTTGTTGTTTGGTGTCATTTGATTTGGGTTTTGGGTTTTTTTCGCTTGCTTATTTTTAAGAAAGCAACATTTGTTTGGCATTTATGCTGCCAAAAGATCACAGAATCACAGAATCACAAGGTTGGAAACAACCTACAAGATCATCTAGTCCAATCGTCTCCTCATCACCACAAGCACTAAACCATCTCTCGTAGCTCCTCATCCAGGCGCCGCTTGAATACTACCAGGGACGGCGACTCCACCACCTCCCTGGGCAGCCATTCCAGTGCCTGACCACCCTTTGAGAGAAAAAGTTTCTCCCAATGTCCAACCTAAACCTCCTCTGGTACAACTTCTAGCCATTTCCTCGGGTCCTACTATTTTCCTGGGAGAAGAGGCCAGACCCTTTTGCACCACAACCTCCCTTCAGGAAGTTGTAGAGGGCAATGAGGTCTCCCCTGAGCCTCCTCTTCTCCAGACTGAACAATCCCAGCTCCCTCAGCCGCTCCTCATAAGACTTGTGCTCCAGACCCCTCACCAGTTTTGTTGTTCTTCTCTGAACACGCTCCAGGACCTCAACATCTTTCTTGCAGTGAGGGGCCCAAAACTGAACACAACACTCGAGGTGCGGCCTCACCAGTGCTGAGTACAGAGGGATGATCACCTCCCTGCTCCTGCTGGCCACACCATTTCTAATGCAGGCCAGGATGCTGTTGGCCCTCTTGGCCAGCTGGGCACACTGTCGGCTCATGTTCAGCCGAGCATCAACCAGCATCCCCAGGTCCCTTTCCTCTTCACAATCATCCAACCACTCATCCCCAAGCCTGTAACGCTGCATGGGGTTGTTGTGGCCAAAGTGCAGAACCCAGCACTTGGCCTTGTTAAACCTCATCCCATTCATCTCAGCCCAGCGATCCAGCTTATCTAGATCCCTCTGCAGGGCCTCCCTGCCCTCAGGCAGATCGACACCACCTCCCAGCTTGGTGTCATCTGCAAACTTACTCAGGGTACACTCAATCCCTTCATCTAAGTCGTCAATGAAGATATTAAACAGGATGGGCCCCGCTACCGACCCCTGGGGGACACCACTTGTAACAGGTCTCCAGCTAGACTTCACTCCATTGACCACCACCTGTTGAGCACGGCCCTCCAGCCAGTTCCTTATCCAACAGAGGGTAAAACTGTCCAAGACACGGGCAGCCAGTTTCCACAGAAGGATACGGTGAGAGACCATGTCAAAGGCTTTGCTGAAGTCTAGGTAGACTACATCAAGATCAGATCAAGCTATCTATGTGAAAAGCAACTTTTTTTTAAGCTGAGTAGCCTTACTACTCTCCTACTGTCCTGTTAGTCATGGAGATGCAAACAGTGGAATGCTTTTCAGTATTTCTTATAGCTCCCTCCATTGGCTACATCTCCAGTAGGATCATGATATACAAAAAAAGATCTTTCTCAGGGATGGATACTAGCAAATCAATGCCGTGTGATGAAGAGTTACACACACACAAAACAAAACAAAACTAAACAAAACAAAAACAACAAGCCTTTAATATTAAATCTGCTTTTGCTTCTGCTCCTGACCACCAATCCATGATTTGCTAATATGACTGTTAGCTATGTAGCAGCAAGGCAAGGTAGCATTACCCAAACAGGAATTGTCCTGTGTCATTCTCCAGATATCCTCAGATATCCAGAAAGAGTAGCTAAGCATTTCAGAATAATCTGTCAATGAATACAAGTAACTAATACATGTAAAGAAATTCCCCCTGACATCCAGCCTAAATCTCCCCTCCCTCAACTTAAAACCATTTCCCCTTGTCCTGCTGTTATC
>NW_024885251.1:44662-50586 GCF_019232065.1 Centrocercus urophasianus | reverse complement strand
GAGAGGAGAGGAGAGGAGAGGAGAGGAGAGGAGAGGAGAGGAGAGGAGAGGAGAGGAGAGGAGAGGAGAGGAGAGGAGAGGAGAGGAGAGGAGAGGAGAGGAGAATGACTGAAAGGGATATTCAAATACCATCAAATCCAACATCTGATTAGTTCAAGGCCAACCAAAAGTCAGAGCATATTATTGAGGGCATTATCCAAATGTTTCTTGAACACTGGCAGGCATTAGGCATCAACTAGCCCTCTACAAAGCCTGTTACACTCTTTGACCACCCTCATGGTAAAGAAATATTTCCTAATGCCCAGCCTCATTCTCCCCTGTAGGTTTGTGCCTTTCCCAAGCACTCTGCTCTTGGTTCTCAGGAGGAAGAGATTGGCACATCCTTCTGCCTCCCCTCCTCAGGGTGCTGCAGGGAGCAATGAGGTCACCTCTTTTCCTGCTTTCCATTACTGGGCAGCCTAGTTCCCTCAGCCTCTCCTCATGGAACATGCCTTCAGCCCTGCTTCCAGGCTTGATGATCTGTTCTGGGTGCTTTCAACTATTTTAATGTTCTTTAGGTTGTGGAGCACAGAACTGCACAAAATATTCAAGAAGAGATTGCATCAGTGCTAAATATAGATGGAGAACCACCTTTTTGACCAGCTGGCCATGCTGTGTTTAATGCACCCTACAATGTAGTTTGCCTTCTTGGCTGCCAAGCATGCTGCTGGCTCATGCTGAGATGCTGTCACCAGCACCTACTCAGGTGCCTCCCTACTCAGCTCCTCTCCTCGTCTCCTAGTCTGTGCCTGTGTTCAGCATTGCTCTATCCCACTATGTGGATGTGGTCTAATGAGTGCTGAGTGCAGAGGAACAATATCTAGCATGTTTCAAAGCTGGGATTCTTAGTTTTCAAATCAACCTATGCACCCTGACACAATTCCAGATAGTTTGCAAGAGTGGATGCTAAACAGAGACGCAGCAAGATATCTCATGACTCAGACACCAAAAAGTTGCCCCAGATGCACAGTTCTCTTTCTGGTGATCTGGAAAACACTGTGTAGTTGTCTCTCATCACATCTCCCATGGAGCCTCAGAGCTATCTATTTTGCTGTATTCTTAAAAAACTTGAAGAGGTGCCTAGCTTGTTCACAGTCAGCCTGCAGTTGTTGTGTGCAACTCTGAGGCAGCACCTTCAATTTATATATATATCAATTTATACTTCTCTCATGCCATAATGAGAACAGCAATACATCTCTGATTCATGAAACGCTAAGAGAAGTCTAAGAACACTCCTAAGAATATGCTACTATTGATATTATCTCAGAACACAATAAAAGACTTTGGACAGAATTAGAAAATGGGAGGAGAAGATTTTCCTTGCAGGTATTACTACAAATGCACATTTTTTCATTTTAATACTGTAAAGTCAGTATAGGATTAAAACCTTCATATACACATTCTTTTTCTACAACATTTCATCTGAAATCAGCTGAAGCAGACAAAAGTTTAAGATGTTGATCACTCATCTTCCAGCCTCCTCTTTGGAATAGTCTATTTCATTCTTCCCCTGTTAAGTCAGTGCCTCCCACACAACTTGTACTGACTTCTTCCTGAAGGACAGCAAGACAGATGTCAAGAAGGGTCACTCACAACCATTTGCTAACCCCAGGAGTTTCCACTCTATTCACTGGAAGCCAACACACCAAAAGAAATCCCAGATCACCTAGCGAAAAAGACAAGGTGTCAAAACACCTAGTTCTACCTTTCCGCAGCTTCGAAAACTCTTCCAGTTTTCAGAGCAGCCATAAGAGAGCAACTGACTTTCATGCTGTGCACCCCTGTCACCCCCTCTGAGAATCCCCCTGCACGACATTTACTTTAATAGGTCTAATTATAAAGAAATGCACTTTTCAATCAGACCCAAAGAACCAGTAGGTTTTCTTCTTTAACATGCCAACCAGCTGTTTTGAAAGGTACATCTCTAATCTCTTTCCTTCCACATGTTCAAACAGATGAAAGTAATTTTGTGCTCAACTGTCTATAAGTAATTAGACTGGGATGTAAAGGAGTCTTTATGTATCAGTTCAGAAAGAGCTACACTCTTAGCATACAGAATAATTATTAGCAATCTTCTTCATCTGTAAGGTATACCTTATGCATTTTACATGAGTCCCCATTATTAACATAACCTGACTATCAAAGCTCCATTGAAACTGGTGTCTTCTTTTTCATGTAACTGACTGAAATTCCCCAGAAATATAGTAATTTGAAAACAGCGATGCTGATGATTTGTTTCAGCTGTAATTTGTTATTTTTTTTTTCTCTTCTTTGTTGTTTTCCTAGTAAAGACCTAAACCAGTGGGGCTCCAATATACACAAACAAGTGTTCTGCTTTTGCTACAAGATGGATATTAATATTCAGTGAGGGTCCTAGAATGATGTCTTTTGTCAGATTCCCAGGCTAAATTCCCTTAATCTTATTAATTAGGAGGTCACAAAAAGAATACTTTATTGGGAAACAAAATGTGTGCTCTAAAGATAGCTTAAATCACATCCATGAATTTACTAGGAACGATGATGGCAGAATACTTCTTTAGAATCCGCCTCAGGACTGTGCTTGACATCTCTGCAAATGGGGTAGGGCAATTACTGGTAAGTCAGAGGGGCAGAGGCATCTTTTGAAGTCTAGCTATTAAAAAAAGTTGGATCATCTTTCACAAGACAAAGGAGTGGTTCATGATTGTGGTGGTACCAGTACAAAATAAAGCTGGAGAGGAAGCATAGAATATTTTAGGGTTTGCATTCTCACACATAGGAATAGACAAAACTGATCAAGGTTGGAAAGAATGTATTTTCAGGAATGATACTTTCTTTCCATCTTGTGCGGCAGGCATTTTTTGAAAACAAATTTCTTCCTCAAAATAAATCTCTCACTCTACAGCTCCATACCATGGCCACATCTTTTGAGGAAATAGAGTCACTATTTTCATGGACATAACGTGTAGCCTCAGTTAATCTAGAATCACGAGAGTGCTTTGAAAGGGGAGGTTTTTTACTCACAAAAATGGAGATGATTATTTGCCAACAGGCAGGAGATCTGAATCATGATACCAGAAACAGAAAGGCCAAAACCACTAATTCTTTCTGTTCCTGCTTACTGTACTGACCAAAAAGGAAGCACTAGTTTGTCCAGGTGCACATTAGAGTGACTTGACCTTCATGGAGTGTCATTGCAATTGATTCAGATACACCGTATCTATCCCTAGAATAAAGCAGCAGCTATGAGTACAATGAGAATTAACACACTGAAAAGTGCTATTTTGACATACTGTCATGTACATTGATTTCTCTGGGAAAAAAAAAAAAAAAAAAAAAAAAAAAAAAAAAAAAAAAAAAAAAAACCTTCCTATTTATTTCCTTGGAAAATGTAAGAGACACAAGGATAAAAACAGCACTCTATTTGATAGAGCAAATTCTCAGCTACAAAGCAGTATTTTTCAACTTAGTTACTATCATTAGCTACACTTTTCAGCAGCAACATATGAGCCTGTGTGTCATTCTTGAAAAAAATCTGCACCAGCGGAGGTGACCCACTGCCACTGTCACCACTGCTGAAAAGCACCACCCACCACCTCATTGTGCTCACATCTGCTGTTTGGTCACCATCAGTGTTAAGCAAGCATCGATGGATGTCAATGGGTGCCATTTTTTCCACATGGAGGAATTCAATGACACCTCTTTGCCCTATCCACACTGCCTCCCTGCTTCTTCTGAGTGTTGAACAGCAACAACATGTAATGGAATGTTGGTGGGAAGGTTCAACCCCTGTTGTGATACCACCAACATCTGCCTCTGATACTGTGAGCAAACATAATAAAATAGGAGTAGTCCTTACATATAGCATTGCCAGGAGCTGTAAGAACACCAAGCTCCTACCCTCAAGAGCTGATTGTCAAACAGACAAGAAGTAAAAGACTAAAATGAAACAGAAGAGCAAAGGGAAGATAGAACTTTCTGTTACACAGCTTTTTACATTTATGAGAAGTGATCTAGCAGGTCAAACTCAGGACATTCATTTGCCAAACCTACATGACAAAGGTTTTTCAGTGAAACACTGTCATGTTGCACGAAATTATCTCACTGTGTTCAGTTCAGTCTGGCCAGTTCTACATTAGCAGTAGGAATAGAAATAGATCAGGCGTACACATCTTAAATGTATGGGGAAGGCTTGAGAAAAGCCAGAAGTGGACTCAGCCCTTGAGCAGCTGCAAGGAAGGAAGGATAGGCACAGCTTCAGTGGGGTAAGCTGAGGGCTGACTACGTTGCACACTCACTACCAGCCCCTGAAACAAAAGCACACACTACTCTAATTAGTCACACTGATACATTCAAAGAAGTTGTACTCAGTTGCACAAGTGAAATCAATGGAAATGGAAATATTACTCTACTATTCAGGTGAGAAGGCTGCTTTGTATTTGTGCTGTTTGTATTAGTGAGGGTAAAAAAATGCTCTAGATTTAACTTTCAGGTAGATAACGATTACTATACACTAGCCAGGAAAGGAAATGTTGCAAAGAAAATAGTATCAAGCATGCATGTTTCCATTAGAAATCAATTAATCTTCGCCTCTCCCAGAGTTCAAATCACATGGCTTCATGTGTACACTTAATGTATTCAAGACTGCAACATAACTATCCCAGGGAGACACAAAAAAATATGGAAACAGAACAGGGCTGGAGCTGTGATTATGTCACGTGTTCTTATCCTTCACATTATTAGTTTTCTTGGAGAGCAAAGGTGTGTATGATGCACTACAAATGTTCTCTCTGCAAATATCCAAAATAATAAGTTCCACATTATTTATTAGAGATGTTCTTGGATATTAGAAGCACTTAGGAAAGAATCCTTTCCCATTTGCTCTGCGATTTCCTTGCTAGCTGATTCTTCACCTTACATGGACTCCTGAAGATTATGGGCAGTATAACAGAAAACATCTGAATAAATAGAAAAGGCCTAAGTAAAAAAAAAAAACAAAAAAAACCAACAAAAAAAAAAACCTATGTTTTTATGGGCAGAATTACTCATCTCCTTCACTTATCAACCTATTTGATTCAGTAAGTCCCCCTCACTTGTTCTAGGAAGAAATGTTACTGTTTGTGTTCACTAATACTTGACACATTTGCTAAAAGAATGATTATGTGGTGTCTAAGCACATACTAAAAATTAAGTGAAATTTACTCTACTGGAAGAGAATTGGCCACGGGGTCCATTCATGTACAGTTTCTGAGCCACACCTCCCCTCAGTCATTCATTCTTACATGTTTCAGGGCTGTTATAAACCTTTATAGACCAAAGCAATGATGCAGAATCCTGCTCCTCCTCACACACACTCTGTGAATCACAAACTCAGACATATCTGAAAGACTTTGGGAGAGGGAAAATTTTATCTGGGGAGATAAATGCATTGCAAATGCTTTTTAGAACAGGTGAAAAGGGGTTAAGAGCAGTCCCCAAAAAGGGCAAAAATGTTTTGAAATGAGAGACTGTGGCTCTGGATTTCCTCTCTCCTCTGTAACAATGGGCTTTACCAGATGATGACTCCTGATCTAAGAAGGAACCAGGACTGCCCAGCTCATCTGGAGGAAAAAATGCTGTTTAACATTCAGAAGTAGCATGACAGTCATTCCCCTCCCTGAGATGGAAACACAGCATTTCCAGCACAAACAGATGAAAAATAAAAAGATAAATACAATCCTGAACTGAGCTCTACTGGCTCAAGCCAACTTTGGGCTAGTCCAGCTGGCCCTTTAGCATGCTCTATCTTTGTGAGGCCTATGTAGCACATAATATCCAAGACTATTTACCCTGAATGAATAATAGAATAATATCTAATAAGAAGGAAGGAAGGAAGGAAGGAAGGAAGGAAGGAAGGAAGGAAGGAA
>NW_024885251.1:30684-44652 GCF_019232065.1 Centrocercus urophasianus | reverse complement strand
GATCTTCAATGTTTTTGATTAATTTTCTGCCCATGGTAGAATTCAAACTGTAAATAAAATGCCAACTAGGGCTGCAAAGCCAGTAACAGTCACTGCTTCATTGCTTGGGTGCTAAAAGAGATGACTGCTACATGGGAAGGAGAGAGACCTCCACAACAAGGACCTGTCTCTTAGCACCTGAAGAGGGACTGGAATGGGATGGGAATAGTGACTGATGACTAAGGCCAGCCCAGAAATCCTGGTTGCCCAAGCAGTGCTGAGGGGACACTGGAGCCCATAGGCAGGGATCTGAGCCCAGATGAGTGAGCATACATAGAAAAAAGGAGATACTGAGCTGTACAACCTTTTGAAAGTGTGTTTACTTCAAATGGCAAAACCACTACCTTTTGAGAAAGATCTTTTACCTGACTGATCACAGCCTATCCCAGCAGGTGGCATAGCTCTGCAGCCTGCACCAATTGACTTGGCAGGATTTTTCCACCTCTGGTCACAGCAGTATCACTAGAGATCTGGCATTTTGTCTCACTGTACCTTCTTAAAGAGCAATTAAATACATTTGTGGTTATTTCTCAAGCAAGGGAAGATCATCATGGAGGTCCCCAAGAACCTGTTATCATGAATTGGCTAACAGAGTTGCTCAGTAATGTCAGAGGGAACATATCACAAGCCTCTAAACCAACAGAGATAATTTCCCTGGTGGAAACTCACAACCACAGGGATGTCCAAGAATCATCAGAATCCTCTGAGGCAAGAGGTGCTTAGAGAGGAAACCTGAAGAAACAACGGACGAATAAATGAAAAGTAACCTCTATCACAAGCATGTCCCAGTGTCCTTGCTTCTTGAGCCCAACAGCCACAAGCTTCCAAGCACAGAATTAGATGGTCATTTGGGTCCTTTCAGTTTTAGGTCAGGAAATAAACAATATTCTGCACAAAGAAACTGCTAACCCCAAGAAGTAAAATAATGCAGAATATATGAAATGTAAACAAGACTTCCTATTAGCATCCTATCTCCTGTCAGTAAAACTCGCTGTATGATCCAACTGAACTTCCTTGCCTTTCAATGGCCCTCAGATATAATTCACCCCACTGAGATCACACAAACTGAAGTCCTGTCCAGAGACATCTCAGAGTGGGATTAATGGGACCCATTCTGAGGAAGGTAGAGCAGAAGCTGTTGCCTGGGAGTTTACAGCCTCTGTAATAGGCAGTGCAGGAAAGTTCCACAGCAGGCAGATGGGTTTCTCCATTCTGCGGGAGAGAACTGCAGACAAGGAGAGAAAAGATTACTGTAATGTTATTGGCTCAACTGAGTTAGGTGTAGGCATATTTTAGTCTGGCCCATTTTTGATTCTGCTGAGGAACTCATCTCAGCTACTGGTGGTGATAGTAGAATTATGGAAATTAAACAATCAGGTACCAGCCTTAGTTCTTTGTTCTCAGTGGCATAATAAATACAAGTACCTTCACTGGTGAATAAACAGCCACTGAAGCAATTCTTTTGATCTCTGACAAATCTTCAAGCATTTGCTCCTGATTGGTCCATTATGGGTTCAAGCTCTTTCCAGGACAAATCGTTGATGTCCTCTTTGAGTTTTCACTAGGACTGTACTTAATTGTGAGGAACAGTCTGAAAGAAAGTATTGCCAGTTCATTCTGAACTCTGAGTTCAAAGGAGGGACGTGTTTCCTCCTGGTTTTTAAATGTTCACTCTTCATTTCAGGTTGTCTTTGAAAATCACTTTGCTTCATAGTGCTTGTTTTGTTTTCGGCATTTTTCCCCTCTAGAACATGGCCCATAAAGAATTCAGACAAAACCAAATTGAAGCGAAGAAAAAAAAATAGAGCAAAACCATAGCATTTTATCCATATTGAATTCTTTGCTGTATACTGTGTTCTCTCTCTGTCACCTGAAATATTGTTCCTCCCTGAGAAAAAAATATTCAACACAATTTTTAAGCAGCTTGGTTTTATTGGGAAAGGTGATGATGAGTTAGTGGTAATATGAGTCAGACTGAATGCTTTCATGTGTCATGTCTCATCCAGAACTCTACTTTCCTTTTCCCTGTGAGAACACATTTACAAGGAATGCATTTTTCTCATCTTCATTTGTGTGCACTACTAAAAACACCTCATTATTTGATACAGTTGGCAACTGCCTGTGCCTAGGACTGAAAAACAGACTTTTGGGGAGAAATAGGTGTTTCTGGCAAAATTGTTCAACAAAAGAGTAAAGATAAGTGCTAGCAGCCTTCCTGCATTCAATTTACTCACACTTCTTAAGCATTTCTCTTTCTCAACTTCTTCTAGAATGCATCATGACTCTGCAAGATATCAAGGTTTTGTCTTGCTATCAAGACAATAAGCTTATATGCATCCAACTTTAGACACCTAATTAAAGCCCCAACACTGAGACCTTGGATTTCTGTCTATCAAAAGAGAGAGAGTAATTTCTCCAGGTAAACAGAACTTAGGAGGGCTGAATCATTTTCCAGAGACACCTGTGGACCTCAGGGGGCCAAGCTACCTTGTACTTCAGATATGTACCTGAAGTTAAAAATGAAGAACCTGGGGCACAGAATCTTCCCAAATCACAGCCTGACAAAACAAAGAAAGAGCAGATGGTGTGTGCCTAGTAATGTCTGTGTTGGCAAGAGGATGAAAATCATCAACAAGTGGATATCAGAGAACATTAAGATAACAATCATGTTGGTACTAAATGTGCAGATAAATGATGGAAGCCATTTATCTTGGACTCCTTAATCCACCACAGCCTGGTTCTAAAACCTTTGGTTTTCTCTTTCTTGGGTCCTCACTATATTAAAGCGTGAACTAAAGCCCTTCACTGACCATAAGGACATTACTGATCACAATATGAAATACACAGAAATCCTACAGTAAAAGGTCTGAATTGAAGATGCATATATATTTCCTTAAGTAGGCGGATAATATAGAGTCATAGCTCTGCAAAACTGGCTTATTGCATCATTTCAGGAGCACATGAATCTTCTAAAAGCAATAAAGGGCATATTAAGCCTCCAACTGCACCCACTTTTCAAAGCAGGTACCTGCAACACCATACCATAATCAGAGTTAAACGCAAAGACATGAGCTGTTCCTTAGTGTATATGAACCTGTGTAAATTACATGTCACGGACTTTGTATAGTAAAAAGAACAGAAGAGGGGGGAGGTGGTAAAGGGAGAGGGAAGTTACATCTTCATATTTATTTTGCTTCATAAATATGCATTTTCCCTATGACCCTCTTGTATCCTGACACAGAACTGTGCTGTTTTTCATTTTACCATTAAAGAATGTCACATCATAAAAAACCAGCTCCAACAGACATGCATAAAATCTCACACTCAGCTGAGCCTATAGCTTTCCTTAAATAATCAAATGCTTCATGTAATAAGTTTTAAACTGATAATTATGCACTATTTGATCAGCTTGTATGTTCATAATGGACTCCTGATTAACAAACACTACATTGTATACCTATTTTTCCTTCTGGGGCCATCTACCTATCTTCTGCTTATACAGTTCCCTATTATTACTGTTTCTGAGTATAATTTTTAATATGTTTAGTAAACAGAAATAGCATTATCTTTCCTTCTTTTCCCTTTCCCTTTCCCTTTCCCTTTCCCTTTCCGTCTCCTCTCCTCTCCTCTCTTCTCCTCTCCTCTCTTCCATCCCCTCCCCTGCCAGAGTGGTCGAATCCCCATCTACTTCTTCCCCTTTTTTCACCATCAGCTTTATCACTGAACCCTTTGACTTACTTCAGTTCACTTTTCCCCAGATTGGAAGGTTTTCATTGTTTATTAGGCTGTAGTGAGCTACCTTTTAAAAACAATGTATGTGAAACCCAAGGAAAATGTCCTTGCACATTTTAAGGCAAAAGATAAAAGCATTCTATTGTGACTCCAGTATGTCTCATGAGGCAGAATCACTGAGGCAAAAGATAAAAGTATTCCATTATGTCCCCAGTGCAAAATTATTGAGGAAAAACAAGACTGTTCACCCACTAAGATTAAAATGGAAAGTTTCAGAACTATCACTTATAGATCAAGAGGCATCTGGATGAGGAGCTACGAGATATGGTTTAGTGGCTTGTGGTAGCAATGGTAATGGAAGGACGGTTGGACTAGATGATCTTGTAGGTCCTTTCCAACCTTGTGATTCTATGATTCTATGATTTCTTTTGCTTAAACTAATATACTAATGTACTAATATGGTTAATATACTAATCCCTATTGCTAAGCAAATCATCCTGTATCAATACCATAGCTTACTCTGTATCTAATATAGCCAATAATAATCTCACGGAAAACGGACATTAAGATCCCTTTACCTCTAGCATCTCACTCTTCTGATAGCATTCAGCAACCATACAGGATGCAAAGCGTTCATGTCAGCTTATCTATCTGAAGGTAAATGTATTTAATGCAAGGAGTGCATTGTGCAGGCGGTGCAGTCCCCACACACCTCTTCCCAGGATCCCTTTCCTAATATTGCTTTGGCACGACTTTAATCAGATGCTGTTGGCTGAAGGTACAGAAAAAGTGGGTTGATCACTCAGCACCATTTTCTGACTCACCAAAATATTATTGCTGAACTCCTCTTCTGGCTTGTACTTGTAAAAACAAGCACAAGGGGGAAAGAAAGAACAGAACTGCCCTTCTCCCATGGCACTGTCAGTGTAAAACCAACCCATAACATCCACTTAACGCCTCTTTAGAAGAGCTAAATGGATTTTGTAAATTCCTTTGGTAAATTAGTGCTGGTGTTATTCATATAAATCTTGGCATTAGAATGATTTACTTCAACTGTAGCATTATTAATGTTCAGTAAATTAGGTCCTTAAAATGGCATTTGCCATGCCATTAACAGAAGATAATCCACACAGCTCATTTCTAACCCCCTTTATATTTTTTATTATGTCCTTCATAAACATTATTGTTGTTCTCTTAGATGTACACAGTCATCAATATATTGATAGCTCTGACACAGTATATGCTTCAGAACAATCACTGAATCAGGCGACTAATTTAGACAATCTTTACTTGTGGTCAGAAGATTCATTATTTATGAGTGCAAACAAAATTGTATCATTGTTCTTCAATTCAGAACACATGTTCCTTGGAAAATCAGTTATCCTCAGACTTTCTTTAGTCAAAGCAGTTTTAGGCTCAGGAAAACGTTGGTAACTTCAGAAAGTGGCTGAACAAACATCTTTTAGGAATGAAAATAGATCCCTTGAAGCAACCAGGAAAAAAATATTTTAAAAGACTTTATGGAAATATAGACATTATAAGTCTGTAAACGTACTTTTTGTGTTCCTAAGCGCAAAGCATATTTATTAAAGTTATGTGGTAGCAGGAGGCACATTCACAGCACACACAGTTTCATTTGAGGGAGGAAGATCTTAGAAGTCATAGTTAATTGGACTGATCTTTAAATTGCATGATTTTGCAAATACAAAAAAAAAAACAAGTCAAGCTTAATACTAGCAGTATCTTTCTATGAGATATTAAAGCATCGTCTAATGAAATGGAGATGATATCATTGAATCATGTCTCTCTTGATGAATTTGCAGAGCAACTGACATGTAAGCTGACCTCACTGCATCAGGACAGGAGAGCCCACACCCATTTAAGTAGAGAACAAGCTACATGGTGAAATGTGTGATCAAGAGGATCTAACTCCTTAAAACTATTGCTACAGTTATAGGAATAAATATTTTCCATTTCTTTAGGCCAGCAGTGTGACTTAATACCAAAATGAGAGATTAATTCTACAGCGTTACACTAAAAGCGAAGCAAGCAGTCTGCCCAGTGAGTTTTTCTTATGGCCACTGTTACCTGAGGCTGCCTCAAGACAGAATCAGAACCATGAGGACCAAGTCAAATGATTTAGGAAGTTATTGCCCTTCAGCCACTGTTAACTGGCCCCAACAATAACATAATACTTAGCTAAGCTCCCCCCCACCTTCTGCTTCAACACAAAATACAAGTATTCAGATGAGAGACCCACATCAATATTTTAGCTGTTCAAGCGTGGCTCAGAGAAGGCATTTGATTGTGCCCTAGTAATCTATTGATCTCTGATGGAGCTCTTGTCAGAAAGCCACCCTCTAGCCCTTTCTTCCTACTGCGCACTCCCAGGCTCATGCATCTGTTCGTGCTAACAGAGGAAATAGCAAACTCATACATTTGCCTTTTATTAAACACTTTCAGAAATAAAGATACAATCATTGGAAAGTGTCATGCTGACAGCTTCATAACCCAGCTATCTATCAATACCCAGAAGAACAAGATCAGCTTGGTCGTACTCAGATTCATTACATCTATAAGACAGAGTTAATTAGTTCAAAAACCAGGTCAATTTTCATTTCTGCACTCAGACTGTTCAAACAGTGCAAGCAGGAAATGGCTGAAGAGTATTCCTGTAGTGAACTCCAGGAACTGGCAGGCAATCTTAAAAGGGGTGGAGGTTACCATACAAACCCAAGTGCACGTATGAGGAATAGGAATATTGTGCCTCCTTGACAGACACTTAGAGTTTTAGGAACATGCAACAAAGAAAGGAATACAAAATGCCCTGAGGTTGTCAGACATTGTGAAAGATAAAAGAAGTTCCAGCTTCATCCTACTGAGTTCATGGTGCCAGAAATGAAGCGCTGCCTTCCGGTGCTCACTCTCAAGCAGAAGACTTTTGCATCACTGCCATGAGCTTGCTGAACTTCTTTTCTGAGGCCGAGATTTCTGCAGCTCCTCTTGAAATGTGCCTAGCGTCCACCCGCTCACACACAGAAATCATAAAACATCATCAGGAATAGTATTTTTAGAACATGAAAGTAATAGAACATGAAAGCTGTGATTGCCACAACAGAAGTCCGGCTTCAGCTCTAATTAATAATGCATGCTGCCCCAGACACTTCTTGCTTTCTATATGTGACTGCGATGTGCTAGCTGGCTTCATCCAATTCTTAATGAGCACAAGATGCTGTTGTGGCTTTTGTTACCTGTTCTTCATTACTTATTAGTAACAAAACACTGAAATTTATTGGGCAAGACTAGCTAATTGAAGGAACAAATGTGAAAAAAACAGGACATTCCTTTATATACAAATTATACCAAGGGGTTTTTTACATCTTTATTTTGAAAACAGAGAATTAAATTTTAGAAACTTTTCTGGTAGAACTGTTTAGAATACAAAAAGAATTATTGGAGGATTACACATCTTCAAATTCTCTTAACATAAAGGATAAAATTTATTTGAAAAACATGTAATACCTGAACTTTGGGGAAAAAAAAAAAAGTATAGATGGTCCAGTAACATAAGCTTTACACCTTTAAAGGTTAAAGTTTGTTTCACTTCTGGATTTTTACTGTTAAAAATGAGAGAAAGGAAAACAGATTTATATTGGTATAAATTTCAGCCAGCTCTTGTAAAATTTTTAGTCTCATTCACTCAGCTTAAGAGTAAGGCAATACCTGATTTCTTGCAGTCAGGCAACAGGGAGAGCTGGCTTCACTCCCTAAAAATAACTGGGCTCATTGTGGACTTCAGCAGTAATGGGTAATTATAAAACTGAAGTTTTATTAGCCCACTGATGAAGCCTCAGCCACACAGAAGATATAAAATTCACAACAAATATCAGGGCTTTGTTTCTTTTAAGTCTCGCATATACAGTGCTACAGTATTTTCATTTCTCTAAGCTGATGTAAGATCTTAATTACATATGCCCCTCTCAAAGAATCTTACAGTATGAATATTATCATCATCACTCAGGATGATTGTGTGCAAAATGGACAGTCATTTGTACCTCCTGTTGTGTCTTGCCCATGCTGTATTTTCACTTTGCCTTCTGATAGCTGACTGTTTTAAATAAGATACGCGTACCTCTCAGTTATAACAGTGCACATTCAGTGCAGCCAGCTGTGCTGCAACAATGTCCACAGAGCTTGGTTCTGTTTCTTTTGCTGTCCTAGAAGAAAAGGAGTACAAGCTATTTTTAAAGCCTACATTTTCACTTGTTCTTGTATTGATAATCTCAAGGCAGATTCAGTAACTCACTTGCAGAGTTCAACTCAGATATCTAAAGATAACCCTGAAGCAAGCTTCCATATCACTAACATTCTTCACATATTATTTTGCTGATCCCGAGAGGGAATCTATAATAATAGAAAGGGAATGTGGAAAAGGGAAACTGTAAAAGAAATATATGATATTTGTGGTCTTGAAAAGGAAAAACTGCATTAGAAGTGTTTAGCCTTTGGCCAATACAAAACCTATGACCATGAACAGCCTTTTACAGAAAAATCAGATGCATAAAGAAGAATCAGAGGAATGATCAGAGCTGTTTGTATTTGGAGTTGGAGGAGTTTAACTCAGTACATTTTCTATTATTCTGTTAATTAACCAGGTGCAAGGGTGCATTAAAATCTAAATTTAGGGAATGGCAGCTAGGAAGAGATATAATTAAAACTAAACAGTGCAGTATGTTTGTGTTAGGGGCACTATTATGAAATACACTGATCAATCCTTGTGAGGGTCATCCTGCAAATTTGAAATACATATTAAGAGGGAAAGTCCGCTCAGAGCCTGAGATCATTGTCCAGATGCTGTTGATGGAGAGTCATGTGAGGTGACAATGCTGAGGAAAGTAACATCCTGGAGATCTCTTTTTCCCCATTAAATTCAGAAGGAGCCCATACAGCTAACTTGGCATAGATACTTCAGTTAAAGCTGAATGAGTTGAATCCAAATGAAAATAAATTACCTCTGAATGGATGGAAAGCATAATTCTGAAAGTTGTGATGCCAGAGGCAACCCAAGGAGGCTGACAATGGGCTGCAAGCCACAGAGATCAGCGCATTTCCATGAAGCACTAAATAAACAATGGGAGATGGAAGAAGAGGCCTGCATGCCTTAGAAGGACAAGATGTACAAAAAGTAAGTGCATGCTTTTAAAAAAGAAAACAACTAAGAACAGTAAACAAAGCAAGCTGCTTCTAAAAGTAAACTTGAATCACTATATGTGTTTAATGTAAAGAACCCAGCATGTGGCTGCATCAGAAATATACATTAAGGAAAAAAATCTCATGTCTGGAATAAATTTCCAAACCATTTTGTTTCCTTTAATAAGAGAAAAGAGTATGGGGGGAGGGTGTCTGACACCACAACTCTGCCTTTTCTTAACTGAGCAGAAAAGATTTTAAGGGCTGAAAATATTTTACAGAGTAATACTGGGGATGAAAAACGCAACTAGACTTACCTATGTAACTGGATGACAGCTACAGAAGACAGGATACATCCTCTACTCAGCTGCCTGAACATAAAGTGCTATGCACTTTATGAAGCACTGCTGCATACTTGGCATCCTATAACACTTCATGCTGGTCTCCTGTGCACTTCATAGGACCATAGAATGGCTTAGGTTGGAAGGGACCCCAAGGGTCATCAAGTCCCATGCTCCCTCCCACACACAGGGTCACCAACCTCCAGATCTGGTACTAAACCAGGCTGCTCAGAGCCCCATCCAACCTGGTCTTGAACACCTCCAGGGATGGGGCTTCCACAGCCTCTCTGGGCAGCTTGTGCTAGCGCCTCACCACTCTGTGAAGAATTTCTCCCTGACATCTAATCTAAACCTTCCTACTTGAGCTTAAAACCATACCCTCTTGTTCTATCACTATCTACCCAAGAAAATATTGATTCTCCCCCTTTTAAATACTTAGATGTTTGGGATTTTTTCCTTTGTCAGATAACATTTTTTCTAGTTTTCTGCTTGAAATACCATAGAGAATTATACATATTTTACAAATTAATATACATAGCTGCTGATTTTCTTGCGTTTTATTACTATTTTTTGGTGAAGTAAAAATTACTTATTCTCTGACCAATGCATTTCAACAGCTTTGTCAAAAACTTTGGCATAAAAGTTACCAAATAGCACAAAAATGAGTCAATAGTAAGACGCTATTAGCATCAACGTATTTTATGGGCTGACTGGAAATGTTCTTTCACTCTACTCAAATAATTTGCAATATTACTGCAAATATTACTTGTAACATTTCATCAAAACTCCTACAAAACTAATAAAAATGAAACTTTAACACTCATCCCTCCCCATCCTAGCATGGATATCACAGGTCTTACCTCTACATATTGATATTTCACCTGATAACTTGGAAGTTGGGATATTGAACAGCTAATCTTAACTACCATATGTGAGATTGGGCATGTGGCATTCTAGTAACACTTGAAAATTCTTTTCCATTATCTAAAAATACTCACCCTTCAGTGTACTGTAACAAAATACAAGATGCACTTCCAAGACATTTCCTCTGTTGCCTTGGTAATATGTAAACAAACTTGCAGAAAGTTTGAGCTTCTAGACTACATAGAAAGGCATGGCTTCTTAATCCTAAAAGCCTATCCGTGAGTTCACCGTCCATTTTGAAAACAAACTTTGGACTCTGTAGGACATGCTGTGCATATGAGTGTCTTCAGTACGCAACGGGAACAGAAGGTGAGAGTGTGCATCTTCTTGGGCTTTCCTGCAAGCACTTACAGTGAGGCAACCTGTGACTGCCAGTCTGTAAACTGCATGGGCATGAAGTGGGAATGTGAGCATATAGCATTCTAATCAATATTAGTTTGCAAGACTGTTCTTTCTACTGAAATGCCATGACTCCATCACTGACAGACACAGGCAATTGATAAAATAGATTTCCTTGGTACCTTGCATTCTTTCTTTTCCTTCCAAAAAGGCTACTTCAAAGCGGTAGGCAGAAAGATGCTAGGTGCAGAAATCATCCCACTTATTACCCTTTTGGTTATGCCTTAGGCATCTACATATTCACATGCAGTGAAACAGTTTGTAAATCACTTGCACTTAGAAGAGACACCAGTAGGTACAACTGATGGATGTGGTATCATCAACATTGTGAAACTATCATGTAGATTAGTGTGAGATTCTGTACATCATTCGTGCTTCTTACTGACAGGGTTCAGGTCCAACATTTGTCTAGATGATTTTGGAAGTGAAGTCATCTGTCTTGTGATATGTCCCACATCTCATAAATCTTGTGTTTCATTTTCATTCATAGCTGTGCAGGTCCAAAATGTGCCCTCTAATTCCTGGGGATAATGTTCATACCCTGTCATGCCATTACGTTTTTCTGTTCAGTAGATTTGGGAGAGCTCTTAACACTTTTTCAAAACTATCCTACAAAATTTCTGTATTGCAACAAAAACACTTGAATCAAGAAGTCCAAGAGAATCTGTGGGTTGACCTACTTGCCCACATCTTTTCCAGCAGAGTGTATTCTGTTTCTCTTTTAAAATTCATATCCTGATACACAGCATAAGCAGTGATGTTAAGTGCATATAAAATCTAGAAAATGGGCAATGTTGCAGAATTAATTTCCTGACCCCCTGTTTAAAAAAAATATTAATAAGTAAATATCATTTCACAAATGTGAGATCCTATATTAATTTTACAACTATCATGAAGACTAGCATTACATTATAACCTAGGAATATTCCAGATTTTACAGCACACCTGCGTTATGGAAACATAACTCATGTTATTCAGATCAAGCATTTTTAGATAAAAAAAAATTTAGAGTATATTACAAGCTATTTTGCATGAAATAGATGTTGAGAGAGCATTAGAGAGCTTAGGAGTTCAACCAATGTAACTTTTTTTACCAGCTTTACAGATATAAATGAAAATGTCAAGTGCTTCTAATAGGTTAGTTTATGGGACTGTGGTAAGTATTTATAGAGATTGGTCTGGATGATTTTCCATTAGGTACAGTACCATGAAGTTTTTGGCTCATGCTTGAAGGAAGTTATAAACCAAAGTGGGTTCTTCATTCCTCAGTGTTTGACATATTCTGATTGCAGAACATTTGGGGTTTTACACGATTTATTGTAAATAATCTCTCCTATAATGTTCACAGCACAATAATTCACAACCCTGAGCAAGAGAGTTCTGCAAAAAATGACATTATATGGAAGATAACTTTTCAGAATTTACCATTTGAAAATCATGTTCAGAATCTATAACACATGTAAAGTGGTCAAATCCTCATTTTTCAAATATTCTTTCCTATCATTTTGTAGTATTTTATTAAAAATAGTTACAGCCAGCCTAATAGCTTGACTGATAACCCAATATGTTACTACACCCCACAGCAGGATAAGTTGAAATTAAGGAAACAGAACTTGCTCTTGGATGCAAGATGCCCAGCATTGGGTGCTGCGTGCTGAGAGCAGTCTTATCATGTATTAAGAGCAGATAAGAAAAAGGAAAGGCTAAAATGCATAAAGAGTATACACACCATTAAAATTACCTTGTTGAAATAATACATTTTCTTACACAGAAGAACAAAAAAAAATTGCTTTCACTAACCTTTAAGTAAAATTGAGAGTCAGTCCTTTTCCCTGGTATTAACCTGTTTTCACCTGTCTTTTCTCACTGTTCTCTTTGAAGGTGAAATTATGATAAATTATTATTATTAATATTTATAATGGTAGAAAGAACACTCTGTACAGTTGAATAATTGGACTTAGAATCTGAACATTTGGGTCCTGTTGCCAGGTTTATGACCAATTCAGGGTGTAGAGGGGAATGTACACACTTAATTAAAAGACTTCTTGTTCTTCTCCCAACCTTTTCCACCCAGACCCCTATGTCTGGAATTTTAAAAAGCTGTTAAAGAAACTTAGATTTCCAAGTGCAAATCCATTATAAATAGTCAGCAGCAACAGTTATAAAGATATCCATTCCCTTATAAAAGGGAGGAGAAGGGTGTCTCTGAGAGGCAACTCACTGTTTAGGCATAACAGAGGTAACCTTCTCAGGCTCATGTAGTCCAGGATCAGAACACCTAGGGCAAAAACACAGCAGATGTTGGGACAGAAGCTGTAGCCATCAGGAATGGATACTACTTTGGAGGGGAAAAAAAAGAGCAGTCTGAGGACCTGTGATCTTTGGTACCTTTATGACAGAGATTCTGGCAAGACTCCCTCCCACTTTGCACCATGTTACACCTTTCTGTCATCCCATGGAAGACACCACAAGAAAAGGATCACTGACTTCACTCTGTTCTTCAGTGAATGTCTGAGTTTCCAGGAGACAGCCGGGCACACTGTAGATGACCTGAATGATCACTGATGTCCCAGTGAGGTGAGCAAGGAAACTCCTGAGTCAGGGCAGGCATTCCAAGGCAACTCACTCCCAGTAAGAAAGGCTAAAAACCTCTGTGCCGTAGATGTGGTCTTCCTGATTCAGTGCAACTCTCCCAGGAGACCTGGGACTGCAGAGAAGACAAATCTGCAGTCTGCACTGAAGGAAATAACCAGTTCAAAGTGGTCTGGCTGCAGAGATCAATACTTAAGAGTCTTAGGACTGGAGCTCATAAGAACTTCACAGGCAAAGATCAGTATTTTCAAGTTTTAACTTCACAGTAACAAATACACAGAGCAACAATTACTAACATTTTGCAGTGTAGCTCGAAAATGAGAAATCAACTTTCTTCCACAAGAGAAGTACCTATATTCCCTGCTTGCTATTGAAACCAGTCTCATCTCCTAAGACAAAACTTTGAATCTTCAACACTTTACTCAAAAGCAGCCTCATTTTATGTCTACCTAAAAAAGACAATGATATTTTCCCTAATGTTTTACCTTTATACATCATTTAATTCATATCCTGACTTTGCACTGAGTGCCAATATGTCTCTTTGTTCACTAAGACAATCACCTTCTTTATCTATCACAGAGTACAGTGCTAACAGGTTGGATCTCAATGGAGTAGGGTTCCCCAAATCATTTTGATAAGGTTTAGGATGTTTAAGATAGCAGAGAAATTAAGTGTCAGTGATGCCTTCTTTAAAGTAAGGAAAGAGCTATCACTCAAAAAAAAAAAAAAAAAAAAAAAAAAAAAAAAAAAA
>NW_024885251.1:9603-30584 GCF_019232065.1 Centrocercus urophasianus | reverse complement strand
AAAAAAAAAAAAAAAAAAAAAAAAAAAAAAAAACAAAAAAAAAACCACCCAAGAACTTGCATGTTTCAGTACTTCAAGATTAGGAGGAATTCTAAAGTGTTGCATCTAAACCCATATTTCACATAAATAAATAGCCTAGTTTATAGAAGCATGAAAATACCAAACGTACAGTGCTTCCATTTACTGCAATCAGGAATCTAATTCCCAGGGGGAAAAAACAAAAATGAAAACTGTTTCAAAGCAGATGCTACTTATCCTATTCACGGGATTTGACTGGCTTGGTGTTTTCATGATAAATGTTCTGCAGAACCTGAACTGTCGTTCTTTTTAAATTAGCCACAAAATTATAATAATAACAAAAAAAAACCTTCAAAAACCAAGCAAACTGTAAGCCATATGGTGCTGAGCAAACAGACAACTAAAGACAATATTCTGCAAGTTGAGAGCTCCCAGGGCTCTCTGTTCCCCCCACGGGATTAAGCCTAACCCTTAATGATGGCTCTCAAAAAGTGTCAACACCAATTATTCAAATTCTGATCATTTCCACCTATAGAACAGGGAAAGTTTGGGGATCTGCTGAAGAAAGGGAAATGATAAGGAAAAGTGTTGAAGGCAGACCAAAGGGGTCAGAAGGGAATGAGGACCAAAGGGGTCAGAAGGGAATGAACCAAGCAAAGAGGATGGGGGCAGAAGGGAAACACAGAGTAGAAGCAGTCCTCCATGAACTCAAATTGTTAGTGCAGACTAAATGACAAAACAGGGCATCTAAATCATGCTAATGTCTATTTATTTGGTTCTGTAAAAAAGCTGTTTGCTATCAACTGCGCACTATCATCTAGGTACAATTTGACAGTGATACCAGAGGGAAATCCTCCATAGGTTGAAGCAGGCCAAAGTCTTGAATATAGATCCTTGCCCACAGGCCATCGTTAAAAATGGAAATAGGCCTGATTGAGCTGCAGTGAATGACCGGGCATAGCTGTGTAGGTTACTGAAGAGATTACTTACAGAGAGAGATCTGGATGCAGATGTTCATGAAGGTTAAAGAACAGATTCAAACCGTGGAAAAAATAACACCTCAAAATAAATAAATAAATAAACAGAGGCTCTGGGTGACATTTTTCAAAGCATTCAGAGGGAGATGAACAGATGGAGCCTGTGTGTACTTCCAGTGTTATGTTTTGAACTTTTAGCTCAAAAGGCCTAGGGGTAAAATTAACAGTTAATAAATATGAAGTTTTCAAATATTTATTGCTTTGAAAGAAATTGCTCCTAAATAAAAGGAAGAGTTGACACCAGTCAAAATAATCCCAGAGAAACATCTTTGTCCAATCCTTAGGAAAACCTTGCCGTTTTTCTTTCCTCTCTCCTGCCTTTCCTTGTCACTGTTTATTTGTTTGCATATTGATGCTCATTTACTGTCAGCACTTAATAATTCATCTCAAATTACCAATGCTCCATCGTTACAAAATATGCACTGTCCCTCTGCAAAACAGCTGTGCAGGCTCAGACAAACAACACAGCAATACACATACCATGTACAACATTATTTTTGTCCAAACTACCACGGCACTTCAGGTGAAACATGTCGTGCATGGATATCATGGCAGGGTAGGTAGAAAAAAGAAAAGTCAGACGCTTAAGTATTTGTTGTGAACACCACCAAATGCCTATGTGAAAAGTGTGTCAGCTTCTGTCCTCATCATCCACTGTAGTGACAGTCCTGAGTCTTCCAAACAAAGATCAGCAGCAACCTTTGAAGACAGTGCAAGACTAATGAGTGCTCAACCTCTCTGTATGTTAGGGACAAGGAGTTCGTTGTCATGGAGCTCACTAGTCAATATAAACATATAACACATATTCATTATTATTTAAAGAGCATTAGTCATCAGAAGCCTAAATCTGAATATCTTCATCATTACTATGAACCATGCAATACTAATCAGCTCAACAATAGTGAAAGCTGGAGTATGACACAAGGCACACTGCTGCCATATCTGAGCTGTACCCATCCATTCTCTCACCACTCCTGATTATTCCTTGATTCTAATATACAACCTCAACTCCCCTGGAGCAACTAGAGGCCATTCCTATCACTGTTACGTGATAGGAGAAGAGGCCAACCCTCACCTCAACACAATGTCTTTTCACACCATTGTAGAGAAGGACAAGGTTTCCCCTAAGCCTCCTCAAATGGATGGTTGGGTTAATCCCTAAGCCCTAAAAGGTTTAAATCTCACAGTGAGTAGGCAGGGGCTACTAGTTGTCTGACAATATTGTGTCTATGCACGCTTCCAGAAAGCTTTTCCTTGTAGATGAATGGGCAGGGCAACTTCTTTGGTGTAGGGAACCTGCTTTGGCAGGGGGGTTGGACTCGATGATCTCTGGAGGTCCCTTCCAACCCCTACAATTCTGTGATTCTGTGATTCTTGGGGTTGGACTGAGCTTAGAGGTCTCCAGTCTTGTCCCCCCACCAGTTTTCTACTTCTGTCACAAAGGTGCATCCCATACCAGCCTGAGCTTTAGCTCAGCATTAAAAGGACAATACAAGGCATTCATCAAAGCAAAAATGTTGACTGTAAAATATAATGTATTTGTATTCAAAATGTTGTAGGCATGTTGACTCTGCACTAACAATGTGATTCTGATGTCATTAAAAAAAATTCAGCACCCCTCTCTAATGTTTAATTATCACAAACGTTGGAGCAGGGCACATAAGATCGCATCCTATAGTGCTTAATGGGAAAATAACATATTGTCACTGTACTTACTGCAGTCTACTTCAATTTCAGAACATTTTTAAATCAGCAAGGAGGAGGAACATAAAAAGAACTGAATGATGCTGTCAGGTTTAAATGGATGCTTGCTGTTCAATTTGTAAGAGTTGTATACCTGAATACAGGGCACATTGCTGCTTTATAAATATGTATAGTAATAATTCTGGAGAATGTGTAGTGGAAAGCATACTTAGACTGGTCAGCTTTTTATTCCTTGATTAAAAAAATAATAATGAGCTTTTCACTACAATTTTCATAGTGGCAAAACCACATTCATGCTGTGTCTTTGTGGATCTAAGTAAAACAGGCTTGACCCCTGAAGTCACTTTTTAATAATTAACTCTCTCTAAGTTCATTAAACACTAATTGAAGCTACAGAAGAAAAAATTGTGAAGTATATGCAGACAGACAGAAACACCAAATGTGATTAAAGATACTGACTGCGCTATATATGTTCAATACAGAGCATGCATTATATAAATTTCAAACTCAATTCCATAGAGATTTTCAGCTCCTTTATCCCATGATGAATTCCACCATGCACAGTGCTACTAAAAGTTTCATTAACAGAGTTTCAAGCTAAATGACAAGGATATCCTAACCAATAATCTTCGGAAAGATTTGGAGAAATAGACTCCAAACTGTACAGATGGAAGCTCCTGAAGAATTTTTCAGTGACTTGAAATGAGTTTAAAAATGGACTAAGAGATTCAGCAATCTTGAGAGGCTAAGTTTTCAAACTGGCTTTAGTTTGTAGATTTAAATAAATGCAATAATTTAAATAATTTATGTTTGACAATTTGCATTGTTCAAATTCAGATTATTGAGGTTTTGTTATTCATATCAAGTTTTTTTATTCACTCGACAAACAAAAAGAAATCTGCAGTAATCAATAAACAGTGCATATTGCTAGACCATATAGTAAGATCTTAAACAATATTACAACACGCTGCTTTCCAACATTCTATCCCTCAGAACCAGGAGCATTTTAAGCATGTGTTCAGACTAACAAAATTATACACCTGTTCTTTCTAGGTTATGTGCCAATGGATTTCTTCTCAAAGTGGATTACCCACTCTTGAAACATGGGAACTGCTGTGTGAACAGGATCTCTGTGTGGCGTGCAGTTCAGACTGAGTATTTCCTTAGACAGACAGAAAAGAACTAAGAGTCTGAGTCTGGGTTTCAGGAGATCCAATCCTGTCACGGTCTGCTGCATGACTCAGGACAAATCACTGAGCTCCCCTGCCATAGCAATCATGTTAGCTGCAGTGAGTATTTCTGCTATGCTAGATGTTTGCAGAAGAAATAGGTGCAGAACCTCTCCACTGTCCATTTGTGTGCCTCCAATGAAGTCAGTGAATCCATAGATCTAGCCAATGCCGCATAGGTAATGGCTAGTAGAATGAGGTTCCAATTTCATTGAGTTCCTCTACAGATTATTGTAACACAAACAACATAAAATCAGATCTTTATACATGTTTATATATACATATATATAAATTTATTCCAGACCAGAACCCTAGTCTAGAAGCCTATGTCTCTTGCATCTAAACCCAAAACAGACTCAAGACCTGGATCAGTATCAACTCTTACTCTCACACTGGTTTCTGGTTGGAAATAAGTGCAGCACACACTGGAAGGTCAGTTTAGCAATTGCCATTGTGTATATGGCAACTCAATCTACTTAAAACCATGTTACCCTATTTAAGAATAGATACATGATGAAATGGTTATGATACCAGTCTTTAGGGACCAGGTGACACTGAGCACACACTTTGCCAAAAAGCAAGTTGCTTAATTATACCTACGCAGTTGCTCCCACACCTATTCCTACTAAAACAAACTATACTGTCAAGCTGTACATTTTCCTCAGTAGCCAAACATCTCCAATGTGGCAGATGTGATGAGCATACATCTAGCAAGGGGGACGTTGTGTACAAGTCCTTGCTCACTCTACTGCTTCTTGGAAATCCTGATTGGACTGAAAAGCTTGCAAACAAGGAGGTGACAAGTGCTCTTCTCTTGGCTCACCATAGCTAGAGGCAAGACCAGGAGGAGAGCCCAAATAGACAATAAATGCACAGGTTTTCCTCAGACATCACCACATTATGCACCACACTACAGTAATGATATTCAAAACACCACATTTGAGTTCCAAGAAAACAAAAGAATGTCCAAATTATAATATTGCTACTTCTGAAACAGTTTTACATTCTTGCAGCTGGTAAACAACCAAACTTTTCTTAGTTTAAAAACAAAATCTAATTTATTTCGGGATTTAGACTTTTTTCTGCCACATTTGGTCAAGAGAAACACTGCTGATAACAGTTAGTTCTCACTACTTAAATAAAAGTGTTTTGCCATAGTTCATAATAATAGCACAATAAAAGAAATAATTTTAGCATGAGATACAGAGATTCCTTGGAGATTATACATGCAAATTGCACTGAATCCAAGCTACAGTTCAACAAGAAAAGCAATATTTTGGGACAACAGTTCTGCTTTTGTAATGAGCCTGTAAGATTCATTCCACAGAAATAGCTACAGGTATATTATACCCCATGAACTATTACAAAATTAAACTTCATAAGCAATATGCCTATGCTTTGTGTGATGCATTTGCTAAAAAAATCATTCCATTTATCATGTTTTCCTGAAGCGTTATGAGACAAGGTCTTTGAATAAAACTCATTTCATTAGGCTATCTTGTTACATGGGAAGATAAGATCTACACTTGACTGAAGACACCATTCCATCATGCCCATAATCACCCTACCTGGAGAAGTAAACATTCAGGACCTTAGAAAAATGGCATTGCACTGCTTCACTAATGTTGCTGAAGGAATACATTAAAAAGAAAAGGTCCAGGAGGACACAGTGAAAAATTATCTGAAAGCAAATTCAGGCACTCGGAAAACTCTTCAGTATGCACTGGGTGCAAGTGGTTCAGGCTGGGAGTTCACCTCAGCCTGGGCAAATAGCATGGAGCGGTGTGAGAGGAGTATATTACCATGGGTAAAAATCAGACCCAGGGTCATGTACTTTGCAATGCCAGTCTTGCTTTCCCATTGACTGTTTGAAAGGGACATATTTTGAACATTATAATCTACCCAGTCTTCATGTGGATGCTGCTGCACCAGCTATAAGACACATATATTTGCATAGCTTATATTGTTATATATTCCAAAAGGAGGTCTGAGATCTAGTCCAGGCTGTGACACAAATCTACTGTGTGGTTTGAGGTTTAATTTTTCTGTGCTTCAGTTTCTCGTCTACAGAGAGGAAAGTGATTATAAGTGCCCAAAAGTAAGGTGTTGTGCTGTTAATATAGAAGTCCTTGTGATGTGTTTAGATGCCTGATAGCAAATATTCAGAAGTAAGACAATTTGAAGGTTGGTGTACTTTTCTTCCAGTTTCCTTTTTTTTTTTTTTAATGTTATAAAGCTCCAACCTGAATATCTCTGTGCCTCCTATGAAGCTCATTCAAATAGTCAAGGCAGAAGCAGAGCTTAGGTTTAACAACTGACAGTGCCTGTTTCATATGAAACAATCCTCCATCATCTTGGTGTAAGGCCACATACTACACAGAATAGAAAAAAAAAACATATCCCCAGGACATATGGGGATATACAGGGGTAGTCCCCAAAACTTTGAACGAAATATGGGACAAGGTCTACCCACAAAGTTAAGATGTTCCCAATTGGAATATCTGGCTGCATGTTGTGCCTGGACTCTCACTGACAGCCTTAGCTTTTTGGCAAAACTGGAAAACTCTTTTTACTTTCCTTGTTTAATTTTCAGTCAGAGAAGTTCCTTGCTACAGCTAACTATGCAATTGCATGACTGCTCTGGCAGTCCCAAATGTAGATAAGAACATTTGTTCGAAAGGAGATGGGCTTCTGGGGGCCTATAAGATCTTGTTCTTTTGTAACATTAAATAGCATTCTAGGTGATAGTTGAATGTATTCATAGATGTTGTTCCAATTGTTATTTATTTCCCAGCTAAACAATAAGTCTACACCCTTCCTAAAAGGGTTTTTAAATATGCAATGTCGTTTAACCCTTCATCAATAAATGACAGAAACGGGACTAATAAGAAGCATTCGTTTTCTCTTAAAAGCACTTCTGAATAGAAAATTAAGAATATTTTTATTTCTTTCAAATTTTCAAATTTTTTTCTTACATATTTTTTTAGTCCAGCAGTGAAAACAGGAACAATTATTTTTAGATATCAGTGTTTTTGCTTTTTTACACATTTTCTTTCATTTTCACATTCTTTACCTTTTCTTCCTTTACATCCTTTATTTTGTTTTGTCACTGGGAGAGACAGAATGAAAAAGGCAAAGCATTCTTTTCTATGGAAAAAAAAAAAAAAAAAGGAATCCATGTAGGATGTTTCTTATCATGAATATATTCCATTTTTCTTTAGAAAGTGGGCATTTTTCAGCTATTATGTCTCAGTAAACAAGCAATTTTAAAAAAACATACCATTTGATCAGCTGTTCCTAACACCTTAATTGTGGGATACTCTTCTACCCCCAAGAGTGATTCCCCCCACTAATAAATGCATTTCACACACAAAAGCTGCAGACAAAATCTTAGATGTATTTTCTTGTCTTTGACTTCTACTGGGGCCTCACATAAATTCTTGTTCCAGACTGCAGAGCTCCTCACAGCTAAGTCTCTCCCTTACAGTCAGTGTAAGGATAGTCTACAGTTCTGTTAATGATATGTGCATTCAATCCTCATTCCTACCCATCCTGGTGTTCATTACATGGATTTTGGATTCAACAGTGTATATGTTAGCCGATGTGAGAATCTATCCTGGAAATTCTAAATTGACTCCAATTTCAAAATAGCCAGTGAGAAGTGAACTTTTTTTGAAGTTCATGTTTGATGAGGTGCTTGAAGGAAATGCATTCCCTCTGTCCCAGCAAAGCTATCAGCATCCAGAGAGAAGTAAAGGCCAAAAAAGCAAGCAAGAAAGCTCCTCCTTCCAGCTGCATACACTGCTGATATTAGGATTTGGACACAACACAAAGAAGGGGCACAGGGACAGTGAGTTTCCATTTACGCAGGTCCACAGTGTGTCAAGGAGCTGTTAAAGGCACTTTGTCTAGACTTCTTTGAGGAAGAAATTCTCTTTTTTGCTATAAATATCTGTTCTGCACTTTGCTATGGGTTCCTAACAGGGATTTCACCAGGATCACCACTCTTACATACGGCACATATTCCACTGAAAGACTCAGAAATATACTCTTTTATGTCAGGAATCAAAGAAAGCCAAAGCTCTAGGAAGCCAAAGCACAACACGTTTTACTCACAAAGCACTTGTTTCGTCAGGAATATCATAAATGCTGTGGATCAGACAGGAGATGACTTTGTCCTAAAGCCCTTCTTCAGCCACCACCACTGAAGGCCACTTCTAAAGCACTGAGGATGAGGACCACATTTTAATATTCACTGATGCCTTAGTGTGGGTTACATTTGTTTTGAAGTCCATACTCTCATCACTGACAAGATCCTGGCTTGTGACAGGAAAGAAAACATATACACATCACTAAGAAGAGACTGAAAATGAAATGAGAACAGAACATGGGGAAAAATAATGAGAAAAATGGAAAGAAAAACAACCTCTTTGAAAGCACATTCCAGCCTTTTACAAATTACAATCCCCAAAACATTTTTTTCAGTTGTGCTGCACATCCTTGTATAATGAATTCAAGACTACTAACAGTAGGTTTGATTTTCTTAGTTACCTTTTCTGATTCCCTTAGAAGTAGTCCACTGACCCTCAGGGTCCACTGGAAACCGCTGTGACAGTATAATTATGATTTACTAAGTACGAAGGGACAAATTTTCAAAGAGCAGATCTGGAATTTCACTTTGTAAATGCAAGTAATAATATTCAGAGCAACACAATTATATCCAAACATGGCACGCTTAGAAAATGTAGGCACACATAATTTCTTAATTGTTAATTAAGAAATTCTTAATAAATGTCTTTATAGAGGACCTTCTCACAAGGAGTTCTCTTTCACTCTCGTGCCAAACTCTCAGTCTGCCTGTCTTGTACTTGGCAACATTATATACTTTAAAGTCAAAAACCAGCCATACGATACCAGGCCATATCCTCAGCTGGAGTAAATCAGCTCTGCTGAAGCAACAGATCCGTGTTGATGTACACCAGCTGAAGTCCCGGACAATTTTTCAAAATAAAAGTACTTTGAAGTGACCCAAACTACAGCCTCCTAACAACCCTGTGTGGCAGATGAATGTAAATCTCACGAGTCGTTGCAAGATGCTGATCTCCCATTTCGACTGAAAATAGAGCCATCACAGAAGTGATGTATTATGCATCTCCTTTATTCTCCAGGATAAGGGTGCAGGTGAAAGGAAGTAAAGGGCAGCAAGGGTCTGGGGCTACGCTATGTTTCTGAAACCAGCAAGACGATGAGGCTGTGGTTATCAGCTTACCTTCAGCTCCTGCTGTATCCCACAGTATGCCTGACAAAGGTGAAGGTCATGTTCTCTGTCACTTGGCGATTCACAGTCATTTACATCTACTTGTTTTGCAAGTGTGCATGTGTTCAGATGAGCAGAATGGCTTGTGAATTGGTAATAGGATACCAGAGCTTGTTGCCAAAACGCCACTAGTTCAAAACCAGAGCAATTGTTCAAGCAGCCAAAAGGCGCTAACTTTCAGAGATGCTCAGTGGCTGTAATGAGCTAACTTGGTTCCCTATCACAGAACTGCTCTGTCGCTGTCAGAAAGGACACCTTGAGGATACTGTCAACAGGAAGGGCAAGGGCCAATGGTGTGGCTGTGTGGCTGATGTGGTGCCTCTCACCTCAAGCAGTGTGTTTTACAGGAAGGTCAGATATTCTCTGTTGGGGCAGCATGGGAAATGTCACCTGCTGCTGCCCTTGCTGGTCCCATTCATGGAGGTTAAAATGTGACATCAGACCTTTGGATGGTAAACCTTATACCTTTCAGAATCATTTAGAAAACTTGAATGAAGTGCTGTGAAGACAGTAATAAATAAACATGCAGAGAGAGCTGTAGCAATCTTCGAAAAAAAAGCATCTGCAAACCCTATAGCTCAGGATACCTCTCTTACTAAATTTTGCTGACAGTGCCAGCAGGCGCCTGGTGGCAGAATTACTGATTTGTATTTATTTTTTTTCCTAGTATCTGTTTTATCAAATGCTTTGTTTTTGTTTTCCTATGCCTGTAGGATTCATACTCTTCACTTAGTGAAGTACCTGCTTTCCTCCTAGTAGATAACCAATGCTTCAGGTCCGTCTGCCTGACGAGGGACAGAGAAAGGGATGGGGAATGAACGAAATCCACTGTCGCAGAAAGCAATATTTAACCTGCTTGCCCTCAGTAGCACAAAATTAGCAATATGTGCCACAGCAACAGCCCAACCCCAAGTCTCCTGCAGCAAGTAGCAGGGCATGAGGAACACTGAAGTACCGTTACTTGTTGTGACTAGTGTTACAGACAGCCCTACAGTACCGACTACTCTGGCTCTGCAAATATTGGTGTGTGAACTGAACAGATAATGCCAGCACAGACCAGTCTGTAAGAGATGCAAACAGCTCTGTGGACTGATAAGCATCTGTAGAGGCAGAAATGGGACTATGTGCTGTTGAAGTACTGATAGGAAATGCAAGCCTTGAGCTCCGGAGACCTCAGGAGAACTTGGGCATGAGTCAGAGCTTTGTATCTGATCTCATTTCAAGTAAACAGTCATCTCACATAGTTTCCTGTAACCTCAGAAATATCCTTCCTGAGCCCACAGTTGACCACCTAAGCTCTACCACAATTTGGGTCACAGTAAAGTAAAATGACAAAAATATCTTTCTTGTCCATGGCCTGGAGAAATTTCCATTTCTTCATTCTTCCACAGTTGTTTGTACACCTGCACAGATGATTAAAAACTTCAGACCTACTGAAACCACCAAAAGTTGAAACATATGTACTGTGGCAAAGCAGGTGGGCACTGATTAACAAAACCTGGTATGTGGAAGGAACTGGTAAGCACCTCTCTTCTGAAAAGAGAAATTAAAATCATTCTCTGGTTTTGGTGACTAGCTGAGCCCACAGTTACACAAAATTAACCAAGAGGCAATTAATAGAGCAAAAGAAGTCCCAGCAGCAAAAATACCCACTTGTTTGCCAGATCTCTTCTAGACAGCTCTGGGGCATACAGTCAAAGACTGGTTTATATTCAAGGAGATTGCCTAACAACAGTTTTCTCAATTTCTCTAACTGGCTTCACTTGCTTTTGCCGATGCAAAAAAGGTTTGGCCACCTGTCCATGGTCACTACATCATCCTTACAGAATTATCATTGGGGTTACTGTATATTGCACCTTATATCATCCCATTTCCTATTTGTTTGCAGGACAGCTCCCCAGTAGGTGTTTGGGGAAGGTTTATTAGTGTCCTTTGATTACTGTACAGGCCTTCATTAAGCACTGTTCAAATACAGAGAAAAAGAGAGTCCCAGCTCTTACAGTTCACATGCCAAAGGCTTGGAGAAGCACAATGAGTAGCCCTAGAGGCTATCAGACTGGACAGTAGCAGAGGCAAGGAAAGGCCCAAGGGCTCTTGATACCTACTCACTCCCAAAGCTTATCCATGCCACAGAGTCTTCCTCTTGCTGAAACTTCTTGTCCTGCTTGCATTTTATCAGTCTGTGGTAAATGCAGTTCCTAGAAGAGCTTTAAACGGGAAGTGAACAGAGATTTTTGACAAGGGAAACTTCCTCTTTTCCCTACAGGTGTTCAAACATTTGCAGTAGCATAGAGAGGTGAGTTGCACACCCCACCACAGTTTGTGGTCAATGCTCAACAGAGTGTGGCCACAAATAGCAAAGCAACACTGCATGGTCCTCCAGCTCAACCTCCACTTGCCAATGCTGCGTGCATGTGACCACTCTGTCTCCCATTTTGTGCTGATCATCTCACTGGAGGCAGCTGTATTTAACTATGAGCGGGTTTTGAAGAAGTAAGTGTCAGTCATTTTCACATTTCTCAAGCTAGAACAAACTTGGAAAATCCACTGTTGGGAAATCCCGTGTGATGTTTATTACTTGAGCATGGAAAGTGTTCCCTTATCTGGTTTGTATAATAACCTGCAGCTAAATGCAAGTGCCTACCAGAGACATAAGTCTACTTTTGTAGTTTTCTACCTTGTAAAATATGAAAGTCTTGGTGCTCACACGCACACTTAAGCCTGTGAGCACACGGTTGCTTTATTATAAAGCAAGAAACAGCACTGAAAACAATGACATGCCTGTTAGTCAGTAATTGGCAAGTTAGAAAACTGCAGTAAAGAGCTCTTGTCTCTAATTCTGACTGACAGTTGTGTATTTTTTTCCTCCATTGTCTTTTACTTAATCTGTCGCAAAGGTAAGCTCATTGACTGTTTGAAATAGCTGGATGGTGGGTGTAAACACATCTGACTGCTGACTCTGCCATGAAGATGGCTGGTATAATATTAAAAACAGTACTCATGAGTTGATGCATTTAACTATTCATCAACAGAGGTGGTGGTGAAAGTTTTCTCAAATTTCTTGAGAAAAATGATAGTCTCACTTGTAGTGGATGCTTGCTGACAAACCCCAAGCCCATGGCTACCTGGTCACCCTATTTTGAATAAGAGGACAGAATGAGTGAATGGAGACAGGATAAGGCTGAAGCATGAAGATGGAACTAACACTTCACATGGTCAATAAACTGCCTGCTACTGAAGACTCCCTTAGCAGCTGCCCATTTTCAGGAGCCCTGAGAGCCAGGAACCCAAATTAGTTTAGTTTCCCAGATGGTTCCAGTCCCAGATAGGCAGCATCTGGCCAGGTTTTCAAAGGGCTTATTACAACGTGTATTGAAATTTTTGGATGAATTTGGGCTCACTTATCCTGAAATACTGTAACTGTGATGCACAGGTGGGATCTACTCATGTGTGTATAACCATGAGCAGGGCAGAGCTTCCCAGAAGTAATGCTGAAAGAAAGTTCACAATTGAGGAACCGAAAAACATATTTCCCTCACTGTGGGACAGAGGAGAGCTATTTATTTTAGGCTCTCATCATGTAGTAAATGTATGTTTCTCTTGCTTAAGTAGTGTTCAAGGCAATACACTAGAGATTCTGCCTAGCTGTGCTCACACACAGTGAAAGAAATTGCAAAGTCATACAGCAACACATTACAAAAGATAGATATAGACTGATAGAGTGAAACTTCAGTGGATCAGCTAAACTGCACACGTACACTCATATATAAACTAGCAGATGCTTTAATTCAGGAGTGTATCAGTATTATCAGGAATTATGAGCTTTGAACTCAGATCAAAGGAACAACAATGTCACACTATTGTGAAAAAAAAAAAAAAACAAGCAGAGTGCTGAGCTGCTTAAGAAACACTGCTTGAAAGATGTGTGAAGTTAGCTGGTTCTTTTCCCATAGGTAGGCAGGTCACCATGAGAGTCCTATATTCATGTTAGGTGCTGCTGTCAGAAGGTATCATTTAGAGGTGAACAAAAATGAGAAAAGTCCACAGGACACAACTTGGAGTAAAGGAAAGACTGAAAAAACTGAAGTTGTTCAAGAAATAAAATTGAAAAGATCAGTGGTAGTCCTCAAGTATGTAAATGTTCTCCTGTACAAAGAGAATAGTCTCTTCCTTACACCTATGTTTGATAAATCAAGAAATTGCTGGTTAGAATAACAGGCAGAATAGTTCAGCCTAGATCCAGAGACTTTCTAACAGTGAGGATCATGGAGAACTGGCACAGATTGTCTGGCAAGGCCATGGTGTTTTCGTCACTAAGGCATACATGAACATCTGCCAGAATGAGACAGATCCCAGGGAGCTACCCAAGGCTGGATCAGACAGCTTTCCCAAGATCTCTTCCAGTTCTGTGATCTCCTAGCATCTCACATTAGGTGGTATTACTCAGTAAGCCTGTGACCTGGTGCACACCATGCTTTTGCCCAAGTACGGCGCAGCCATTACCTCCTCTTTCAGAACGTGCTGGTTGGCCAGCCCTCTGCTGGAGGTACAGAAAGGCAAAGTCAACCAGAATTTACTTCCTAAAGCCTCCTTGTTCTGCTCTGTTACATGTGGGGAAAACAGTGTTCAAAGGACTCAGTCTAGATGGTTAGTGAGCACAGATGTGCTATATTCATGAAAGGAAGGCAAATCGTTCATATTAGTATGATGGAATTTTAAAAAGATCAGAAAGACAGGCACTGGACGGTTAGGACCTGGCTACTTTTGACACTGAAATAAGAGTCATAATTGGCTAATTAATTAGAGATTAATTTTTAAAACTATTTATGGGGTTTAAATCAACTGAGATGTAAACAATATTGAATTGCTAATTTCTTGTTAACAGAAAGTATACATTTGGGGGGCTGGTAAAAATGAACTTCTGTCATGCTTTTATTCACTAGATTATCATTCCTTCTGCTCACTCATTACTATTATTTTTAGCTGGTACTGAGAAGATAATTTAACAACAGGGTGTCTCAAGAACGAATTCCCTAGTTTTTCTCTGTCTGTTTTTACACTGTGGGATGTGCATAAAAACAAAACAATTTTCCCAGTATGAGTGAGGAGAGTACGCTTTATAGCATGGTAGCACTGCTAAGAAAACAAGTCATTTAAATATTAAAATAGACTTCCACACGTGGTCTCACTTTTGGACAAGAAGCCAGCTGATGCAAGTGTTCGCAGTTTACTCACACAATAGGAAGTTTCTTGAGGTACTCCAGCAGAGAAGTGACTAATAGGCATAACAGAACCCTCTGAGATGAAAAGAAACCAACCCAAACTTTCGTATGCAAAACTAGTCCAAAATAAACTGTTCTCTAAGGCTTATAAATTTTTAACTTTTCCTTTTTAAAATATTGTCTAGCCTTGGTGATGGCAGAGATCTGAGATTCCTTCCAGTCTTCTCTCTTACCTTTCTTATATTCCATGTTTCCTTTTCTCTCACACTTTTCCACGTGTGATATTAACCAGACGTAAGAGAAATAAAATGTCCAGAAGAAAAGGGTTAATGTTTGAAGGACTTGCTACATAATTGAAAGCATAAATAAAGCTACTCCCTAGATTATTTCTAGGCTACAAATCTTTAAGCATTTGAATCAATACTCAAATCTTTGAACCACTGTGTGACTACCTGGAATTGCAGGGGATTGGGCTAGATGACCTTCTGAGTTTGTTTAATACTATTGTTTTTTCTATAAAAAATTGTTCAAACAAACCAAATATAACCTACAAACAGATGAGATTTGCTCATTAGGAACCCAAGTGTATTTGTTCATAGGACACTACATGCTATTTTTCAGCAGTCACTTCCATGAAAAGAAATACACTTTACAATCCATTAGGCCAGTAAAAAGTAACTCAGCTTGAAAGATGAATTTAAGTTTTCAAATAACCCAGTGAAATGAGTATGAAAGACCTAAAGATCAAGAATTATTCATAGAAATTATTCAGACAATGGTCTCAAATAACCAACAAATGTGAGAAAACTGCAAGCTATTAACAGACAATTTACACGCCGTAAGAGAGACAGTGTATGAAATGAATTACTCAAGACAAAGAATTGTAGCACTCAGTTTTACTCCAAACAATGCTTTACCACCAGCACCTTTCCCGCAGACCAGGTCATTGCCACAGTGTGTTCAGCAGTGATGGCATGCAGAAGACACTCATATTGATCTGTAAAAATGAGGTACCCAAATTCAACACCTAAATTAGGGAGCAGCTTCTTCTAAAACCTATTTGTAGACAACAGAGAGACACTGCTTTAGAGGACTATTCACAACATCTAGTTTGGACTCATATTCTGAATTGCAATCTATTTTCTCTATAGAGAAACATGAGTCTAAGCTCCTCATTTGGACGCACTGGGAGTATGAAGTGATATGCTGTGCATAATTATTATAGCATCCTGCAGAAAATTCTGGATAGTGGCCAAGATGGCAACTCCCATACACACATGGGAGCACAGAGAACCAGTCTGCAAGGATAAGCGTGGCACTATCTGGTTTTCAGGCAAGTAATCTCAACAGAAAACCTCTGAGCCCTCTTCTAGGGAGGATCACTTCGCAGAATCATTGGTTCTGGAAAGTTACTGTTATGGTACAGCCAAGTAGCAGAGGCACAGAGATACACAAAAACAGAAGCAAAATCCCTCATCAGCTCATTGGTGGAGATGTAGTGACTAGGAACTTCCCCATTTTCCAAACTGTCAGATGTTTACACGATTAAGATGGAGGTATTTCTTTCCTAGCCCATGCCCCTTGGCCTTCCATTTTCCATCTGACATTTGCTCTATGCTACCAACACAGACTTATCATGATGTGACTTCTGTGGAAAGAAAGACCTAGTGGACTGGTTCTCACCCTCTACGTTGTGTTCCTCATCATTCACGCTTGTTCTGACTATGACTAGTAACACTGAGTGAGTAATTATGCAGAGTTCAATGGCGGTACTTACTTCTCCAGTTTATGTGCATATTGTTGGCAAAACTGTTCTTTTTTTGCCTCTGACAATTTGTGGCCAATTAAAAGTCATATGTTCCTTTCCCCAAGAAGAGCTGTCATGACAGCATTTTGGCCAAATTTCATTGGTGTTGTCTTGCTAAGTACTCCTTGCAGAATTTCTGGAAAGTGTTGTTCTTCCCCGCTTTCCATCTTGAAGTGGCGTTAGAGGTTTCTCCAAACTGCTAAATAAATCTCTACATGTACCCATTTACTCGTAAGTGGTAAGATACTCTATGTCAGTTTGGGGACAAATGCAGTATCATAAGGCTCCAAGAATTCCATCTCTTTCCTACACAGTCCAAGACGGTAGAACATCCTTAAGGCAAATTGCATTTTTAATTTATGTCTTTTGGTCAAGAAATCTCACAAAAGATTTGTGCTGTTTCAGAACTACTAAACGTGATTCTGGACCTCAACTTCAAACCCGGACTTTAAAACAGACCTTAAACCTGACATGGAAATTGCTTCAAATTTCTCCTTCATGTGCAGCCTGGTTTTTATTTTCCTCAAACCAGTTTCCTCTTCTTTGCAGCTGAATCTGCAAACGCTTAAAGAGGCACCTAAAATTTGCTCACCAGGCTTAGCTTAGCTAGAAACAGATTAGGCATAAAAGAGAAAAATCAACCCTTTATTTTCCAGAATGATTTTTTTGCTAAAGCTGCCCAGGAAAGATGGGATGCCAACTCCAACCCTTGCCATACAGAGCTGGGATTATGGCAGAGAAGATGTTTGTAGTCTCTAGCAGAGAAACACTTTAAGGCGTTTAAGGCACCCTGTGAGCACCAGCTGGAGTTTGCAGCTGAGACAGCTGTTGCAGTATGTGGGAAAGAGTCCTGCAGATTAAAACAGACATGGCAGCTTAAGGAATCATTTGGAGTGAGTTCCCTGTGTAGATATCCCTTCTCCACTGACAGCTGTGTCTATGGAGGAAGAGTGGAACAAGCACTTACTCCAAAGCCTGGGATGCACAAAAGGGAAGCAGAACAGATTCTCCAAATTGCCAACAAGCACTTTTACTGTCTTCAGACCCTCGCCAGACTGTCATTAGGGAGCGCCACATGTGTGTGGCAGACATCACACCAGACACAGCTGTTGGCAGCTCCTTGCAAGTGGAAGGCCAATGTCACTGCTCCAGTTCTTAGCTGGGAAGGGATAAAAAGAGGAAACTCCACTTAAATGCCAAATGCACACTCACAGACACACATCTTTTGGGAGGAGAGGAAAGACAGAAGCTTTCAAGAAGCCTTGTGTCTCCTCTCCTTCCGCTACCTGGAGTAATAACCTTGCTGTTGTGAGTTTATGTGTTTCTGAAAGGTCAGAGGATGAACAAGGCTTTTTGCACCACAGCAGTTCTTCATAAATCCACAGATGAACAATTGTGCCCCTGATCTCTGTTCCCACACCCCTCCTTTGCAGCTATGACAAGGTAGATCCCAAGACTATATATCACTGAAAAGTAAAGGCTTCTCAGAGAGCTGGAGCCTAGCCACATCTCAGACTCTAAGTCCAAGTAGAGAAAGAGTTGAATGAAGACCTGCATGCTTGGCCCATCCCTATCCACCCCTTCCAAGCTTTCAGCAGGAGCATAGGGCATGTGGACAGGTCCACCATGAGGGGCTTTTTTCACTCATCAGACTTCAGGATCACATCACAGAAACTCTTTGAGGTTCTAGAGAAGTACTCCACTCATGGTTAAGCTCCACAGCGTGCAGACACACAGAACATGTCTGACCCCAGATGAGCATCCTACAACTCTGAGATGTTCCCAAGGCCTGTGGAAAGCAACCTGCCCCCTCTGTCCCTCTGCCTTGTGGAAACACCTCCAATCCATGAAGCTTGTTCCCCACCTCCTCCCAACTGCGATCTCTTGTTGCAGGAAAGGAGGACATAATCCTGCTTTATGAAAACTAATTTGCAAGTGTACAATGCCAAGATAAGCACCATGTTTCACTCACAAAGGCGGAGACTTTCATATTTGCTGCAATGTATAAGATATAGCTTCCCACAGTTAAAGCAATTTGGCAAGACTCTGACTAATAACACTGTCATCGACTCAAAGAAATCTGTTTGATTAGATACCAAACCTTTCATCTACTACACTAACATCACTTTTATGCTCTTCTGTCTTTTAATTTGGCATGCCAGTAGCACTGAGAAGCCATGAAATTCCTGTTGTGCTAGATGCTATGCAAACACATGGCAAATATTCACTGCCTGCCTTCAGGCCTAAAGTCAGCAATCAAAAATACAGCACTAACTTTCCAGTTTCAAAATTACTCCCAAACTACTGCAGTATATTATAGCACTGTCCAGAAACATCCCAAAAGCATGCAAGAAAATTGTTCAGCATTACTCATACCCACCTTTCCTGTAAAAATACACTGATTATTTACAGGGAAGGAATTGCATTTGGGCATTCTGCATGGTGGCAGTGCACTGTTGTCCTGCTCAAAGCACAACAGGTGCTGGTGCTAGTGCTCTCCATTGCCATGTGAGTTATTGCTCCATTACCAGCCTGAACCTGGAACTCTGCTCAGGCTGCAATAACAAGACAGATAGGTCTTTATGAAATCTGCACTATTAACACTATTTGTTTTGCCATGAGTTGACAACTTTAGTAAATTGCTCATAATTGGCTATCGAGGAAAATACACAGCTCTGCTCACCTTTATTATGGTATTGATTTTCAATAATTGGTTTTTTTGGGGGGTGGGGGGGGACAGGCTGAGGAGGGAAATGTGTGCATTGCTTTTGTTTTGTACAAGAGCCTACAAAGAAACTGGCAGTGTGGGTATGATCTGCATCTGGAACTTTGCTGTGGAAAAAGAAAAAAAAAAAAAAAAAAAAGCACATATAAAATGCACACCAGAAGCAGCAGAAGCAAAGATTTATGTTTTTGTTTTTGTTTTTGTTTTTTTTTCTCTGGCATTATATTTTAGCATTAAAAGAAAAAAATGGAATTAACCATGTAGCTAAACACGATGGTCGCCCTGTAGGAGTCTCGTGTTAGTCAAAGGTTGAAATACATTAACATTAAAAAACTCCATAGGGTTATTTTAAATATTTATTAGGAAATTTACAAGCTTTGGTGTAATGGCTGAGGACTCCAGTGTTTTTATAATTGGAAGCCAGGCCAGTGGAAACTTTCTCAGCCATGGGAAAACAATGTGGCCCAGTTTCTGTTCCTATGTTAGAGATTCTTGATTATGCTTTCTAATATTAATCCCCTGAACAGATCCACTCACACATACCTGATATTACAGTATTATTGTGTGGCATCACTCATTATCAGATCTTCTCTTGGACATTTCTTTTTTTTCCTCCCTTTTTTTTAGTAAATATGCAATCATGACCACAGACCAAAATAGAGCATTCTCCTCTTCTTTCAGATGAAAGGGACAGTGTTTCTGGGAAGAATGTAAAAAGGGTCTAGCATCACTCAGTAGGTAAACGATCCAGAAAATTTGTTGACAAGCACTAACACTTAGCATATACCCAAGGAAATTGTCAGAAAGCCCGTTCAGAGATAACTTGCTCAGAATTCAATTAGCACAAGATTACAAACTAATCTAGAAAGAGTATATCTGGTGTTATTTTTCTTTCTTTTGTGTTTTTTTTTTTTTTTTAATATATCATTTTTTAACTGCAGGCTAGCCAAAAAGTCAGCATTCATTCAGTTTTCTGGCCTTTTGTTTCTGTGGGTGCAGGAAAAACTGCTGGAATTTTTGCTTCCTCACTTTCTTGTTCCATAGATGTCAAATGATCACCATGAAAGACTGGGAAAGGAGAGTTCTGAAGATTTACCCCTCCCAGGAGATCTTTGCCCAGATTTGCTATAAAACTCAGTGTAATCTTTGATCTTCCAGTGACTTGTACTCTTCTCTGTTACTTGAAACCCAGCATTATTATTAAGCTTAAGTAGATTGCTTTAAACTTCTAAAATATTTACTCTCCTGCCTCCCAATGGGATGTTAACAATAAAAAATAGTGAAGGCTTCTACATTTGTTTTTACTTTACATAAACGAATTAAGCAGCCTCTACTAGACTCGTTTAGACCCGCAATAATGTAAACTGAAGCAACATAAAAGAACTTCTACATCCATGTTTACAGAACAGAAATCCTACAATTTTTGGAGGGAGAAGTTTAGAGAAGGTGCCTAACTCATCTTTACTCTCTCAGCTGTGAGCAAACCTTGATAGGCTCCTCTGTTCGTAAGGGAAACGTGTGACACTAACAGCTCGGTTGTTTGCTTTTGTATTTTTTCAACTGAGTTCAAAGGACTCACTTGATTGTATCCCTACCCCCTCCCCCACCTTTCATCCTTCATAACCATTGTTTAATGAATTTTTATTAGAAAAGCATGGCTGCAGTTATGAAAAAAAAAATCTGTCTTTGAAACCAGGAGGAGAGTGTGTTTTCCCTGGCATTAGCCTGTTAGTTTTTAATATCAGGTTTGCACTGGAGTTGACTCCTGGTGCATTTTGGAACCATAAGCCAACAAAGTGAAGCTAATGGGAAAGGAAATAATACAGGAGAAAAGAGCCTCTTTTGAAGTGTGGGCAGGAAATCTGCACAACTCTCCTCCTTCTCCTTCTCCTTCTCCTTCTCCTTCTCCTTCTCCTTCTCCT
>NW_024885251.1:0-9593 GCF_019232065.1 Centrocercus urophasianus | reverse complement strand
TCCCTCCTTTCCCCTTCCCCCCATCCCATGTAGCATCCTCTTTTCCTCATAAAGAATGACTCTTTCTTGTTTTTCGTTTAGAGGATGGGGACCAAGCAAAAATACCAGCTTAATTTCAGCATCTCAATCAGTAAAACTTCTGGGAAAATCATTTCCTGGTTTAAAAAAATAAAAAAAGAGAGAGACTAACAAATCAGTAAACACGAGAAATGAATATATGAGGATTTAACTTTACAGTTCTGGACAACATAAAAGATACTGCCTTCCACCAGGCTTTTCACTGCAATACGTGTCCTGTGCAGCTTCTGAGAATCAAAAATACACACTGTACTTCTTGTTTCAGTGAAGATACTGGAGTATGTCATAGGTGCCTCAGAGACCTATTCACACTTCATTGTGTTAAAAACATGAAATAAAAATTTGCAGGCAGAATCAACTCCATTTCTCCATGTCAGTGATGCAAAGCATTGCCAGAGTACAGTAATTGACTTGATCCCAGTTGTTTATTGTAGCTTATTCAATGATGGCAGCCCTCATGAAGTTCAGTTTGTTTTGTACAACTCTGAGAAATCTGGGCTAATGTTGGTTTTCCTTTCTCATTTTCTCTCAGTTATAGCTTCAGTATTTCCTGGAGAAACAAGTGGTCAGTGGGAAATCCTCTAATTTAGTATTTGGAGGTATGCCTATTTTGCCTGTTCAGTTGCTTTGTCTCAGACCTTCTTGTGACACTTGGGTAAGCTATCTTATCTCAGATTCTTAACTATTTAATGGAAAGTGGACTTGAAAATAACTCTGCAATTATGTTTTTAACACTGCAGCCATAATCACACCTTTCTATCATATGGCAGTACTTGGGAGAAAACATTAAAGAAACAGAAAACACTGCAGCACTAATGAATTATCAAAGTATCAAGGGACTTGAAAAAGAGATGCAATGGAAAGTGAAAGAGATCACAAATTTGAAAAATAGTATACAAAAATCACTTAATTTTTCTCATTCTCTCTCTTTCAACTCAACCGCTGTAATCATTCTGTGATTTTATGATAATGCAAAATGATATTAAAAGGATCATGGAAATGGCTAAAAAGGGAATATAAAATGTTAAAAATATAACATGGGTTAATAATCAGGGTTATTTTTATCAAAAATGGCACGCTAGAGCTTGTTTTTATCAATGCTAGAACTCCATCGTCTTGTTTTAACATAAGCCAACATTTCTTTGGACATATCATCCAGGACTGAGTCACTTGTATCTTTTCTTGGATGTCAAACCAAAGCACAGTTGGGACATCAGATGTTGGTGTGAGGCAGTAGAACTCGAACCTTACCCCAATATTCCATTATTTTTTGTTGCTGTGTGACAGATGACAGCAGAGGGGCAGTCTGACAAAGTGATGTCTGACATGGAAGTGCAGATGAAGCAAAGGTGTGTCATTGAATTCCTCCAAAAGTAAAAATGGCATACACTGACATTAATTGACACTTGCTGAATGCTTATGGAGACCAAACAGTGCATGTGAGCGCACTGAGGTGATGGTTGGTGCATTTCAGCAGAGGAGACAGTAACAGTGGGTCACCTCCGCTGATGCAGATGTTTATGAGAACAGCATTGTTCACAGGTGGTGAAAACGTATAGCTAATGGTGGTGACTGTGTCGAAAAATAGTGTTTTGTGGGCGAGAATTTGCTCTACCAAGCATTGTTGCTGTGTCCATTTATTTGTTGTTGTCATTTCTGTGGAAGTAAATAGGAAGCATTACTTTTGGAGTGATATGTGTGTATGTGATAGATGTGATCCAAGACAATTTCTGCTCACTCAATGCAGCTCAAGCAAGCCAAAATGTTGGAGACCCAAAAACTGGCCATTTTTTGGTTGTGTGATGATTGTATGCAGGAAGTACATAATGAGCAAGTGTATCTGTGGAGTCACGGCATACTGGCAGCTACCCTCTGCTGTTGTCTCCAGTGGTATCTGGACCCTTAGCTGTATTAAGCACAGAAGGAACTAGTGAGAACAAAGGATGGAGGGTAACTTCCTCCAAAGGTTACAGTCCTTTTGAAAAACAATTCCTTCTTATCACTAACACTATAGACTTGTTTATTAAACTAGAGTATGTTTCTCTCCTGCAACAGAGTGAGCATGAACTTATGAAATAAATCCCTGCTATTTCTTATTTGCTGTGTTTGTTGGTGATAGAAGAATGCTGATAGAACAGGGTATTAGATAGAACAGAGTTGCTGAAATATCTCTCTACATGTTGTGAGACACTTGGCAAATGATTAACACTAAGATCCACTTTTGCACATCTGACCAAGGACCAAACTTGTCTAGACACTACAGGGATAAGAAAAAAGTAATGAAAATTCCATCCAGAAAGCATGCTAGATAAACAGAAAACTACATACTTTACCTTGCCACATGCTTTTATGATTCTTCATAAAAATATAATTACACGATAATTGTATGATGTTTTTTAAACTTTCAAGGCATTTTAATAGCATTGGTTTTCTTCTGTAGTAAGATATCTGTGTCAGAGTTAGTTACTCTGAATTCCTGTTAAGGCTGATGAAAAGAAAATGGGCACTTCCAAGACCCAACTCACTTTCTCCAATAGCAGAAGCTATATGAATCATATCCCAAAAGTACATCTTAGTTTCCATCACCTACAGAGCAAGCGTTGAGTGACTAGCTCAGATGTAGCTGTCCTCAGGAGAAAAGGTTGAGGCAGTGATTCCCATCCCAAAGCAGAGTTTTGAGATTCAGTGAGGGAGGAATGCAATGTGCTGGGAGGCACGTGGCCTGAAAGAGGCTGGAGTGTTGACTGAGTTGCAACAGAGGAGTTTGATCCAGGCTCCCTGCGTACCAGTAAATGTATACAAACTACACCAACCAACCCCCACTGACTTCCATGTGTCCTCAGTGCCAAGCTCAACTTTAAGATACAAACTGCCCTGACCTCATTTGCCTCTCTTCATAACCTTGGTGGCATGCCCAGATGGCACTAATTAGCTCTTCTGCCTTCAGGAACTGCAACCAATGGTGTGCCTGCATGTGTGCGGGGAAGGAGCAATATTTGGAGATCTCTGTGCTACCACTGACTTGCTGAAGTCTCTCCTTCAGCTAGGAGATCTGAAATCCAGGAGGCAGAAAAATCTTACCACATGTCTATAATTGTCAGTAAGCAATCACTCACTGAATCATTGAATATCCCAAATTGGAAGGAATCCACAAGGATCGTGGAGTCCAATTCCTGGCTCCACCTCTGCTAGATCCTGAGAAACAGCAGCCTCCCAGTCTGAGATCTGGGCCTGCTCTTCTGGCCCACATTTGGGGAGGTAACCCATGTTGTCACACCTTCTGTAAGAGTCTACATGAAGCACCTTAATGCCTGGCCCAAGATTGCAACTGCACGCTCTTGACAGAACTAGCACTGTAACCATACAGAATTTAAATCCTGTAGGTACACGTTGCAGAGTAGGAAAGGCTACATGTCACCATTCAAGGCAGCATGGGGTATAAGTACTAAAAAGACCAGCTAGGAAGGCAGCAAGACTGTGCACCCATGAGTACTCACAGAAAAACAGAGATCAGAGCCATGCACAGCAGGAGGCATTTACCCTTAGGAGGGATTCTGAAAGGACAATTGCATGCAGACCTGGCTCCCACGAGCTCAGGAAGGCAAGCTCAACCAGCTTCATTTCCTGACCATGTTACAGCTTCCCTGTGTTATGGACCAATCTGAATTTACCTCAGATGATTTGTCTATGCCTTATCTCCTCTTTTGTAGAAAAGAATTAATGATTTTTCAACTATCTTTCTGCCAATCACATGCAAATGGCAGATAAAGAGTTAAACATAGGACCGAAGTGGAGTCAGGCTGCCTCAGAAATCTGCCCCATCTTTCAAAAGAGGGCTGATGAAGCAAGTAGATTAAGAAAATCAGAGTCTATGCCTGAAGGTTAGCTTGGTTGAAACAGAGCCATCCTCTCCGACTACCAGGCCAAAAACAGTTTATTAAAAGGTGGTGAGTAAACCCCATATGCAGAAGCAAGGGGAGTCGTTCCACATTTTTGGCACCAGAAGGCTGGAGGAACCCTCACCTGATGTCATTTTAAAGTGCTCTGCAAATACACTAAATAAGAGTGGGGTTTCTGCACGAAATGAAAACTTATACAAACTCTTAAAAAAAGCCAAATTTTAAACACGTGAAAGCTTATGAAAAATTAGATGATGTGAAAAACACTTTAAATCAAAGCAGCAGGTAAAGCTGGAAATAAAGTTATCTTCAGTTAAAATCTCTATGTACCACACTGACGGTAATGCTTCATTTCCTGCAGACTGTAAGTAAATCAAAGCCTACTTTGGGTTTCCATATCTGTCTAAGATCTCATCTCCAAGAATGTATTATTTTGGCATTTCCCACATTGGAATTACCTCTGGTCCAAATTTGGGTAATAGAGTATGATAACATATTAGCAAGTAATAAGCATGAAATTTTTATCCACTTTAAAATGTATTACTGAGAAAGAAAACAAACACATAAAAAAAGAAGCATTTCAAAAGTAATCATCAATAGAACTGAGAAAACAAAGGACTGAAGTCACAAGAGAAAAATGAAAGGAAAGTATAGCTAATTGGTGGCACTTTTGCAGAGAAAGAATGTAAGAAAAACTGCATACCTATACAGGAAAAGTAAAACAGATGTGTGAAGTGTCTGACTGAGCTATTGTTTTAGCTTTCTAATCTAAAATAGCTGACTTGATTTCATTTTAACAAGGGATTAGTTTAGCAGACAGTTTGGATTAGCAGCAACATATATAAATAAACATGCTGCTCTTAAAACTTAAATACTCAGCTTACAAGATGCAGAACAACAAGAACCAGAAAAATGCTAGTCTTGAACTTCTAAATTATAGAGCCAAAACACATGTCCATTCCACAGAGACAAGGAATTAGCAAGAGCCCTCACACTGAACAATGTAATGTAAGAAATATTTGTGCTTATGATTTCACTGAGAAGCAACTCAAGCACAGCTCAGTGCCCTAATTGCAGAGGATTACAAAATATTTTACACCTAGCTATTTTAAGAAGGACCAGATCATACTTTACTATTCATACCTTCTTACGAGCAGAAACCCAGCACACCAGAAATCATGAGTTGGATATTTTGGAAAAAAAAAAAAAAAAAAAGATCTGTGTTGCTGCTGCTATAGGAGAGGGGAAAAAAACTCTGCAGTTAAAGAAAGCCTTTTCCTACAAAAGCAGAGATCTTGTCACTGGGGCAAAGACCTGCATTTAGATATACAGAATCACAGAGAACACTGACTTGTAGAGGGTGAACCGAGTGCACCCCAGAATAGTAACTATGTGAGTTGTAATAACAGCTTCCAGTTCAGCTCCTAAAATCCTGCATGCTCTCTACAGAGATAGCCCAACTGGAATTGCTTTCCTTGGAAAAGAGTAGAGCAAGGAGGATGTAGATGGTGCTGCTCTCCACATCCATGACAAATGGGCTGAACCCAGCAGTTTTTCACTGCAGCAAGAGTTGTTTAAGCTAGATATTAGTATCTGCTCTAATGGCAAAAATGCAAGTTGTTATGGAGATTTTTTAAGTGGAGTTCTGTAAAATGAGTTAGACATACAACTGTGATGAAAGTCTTAGGAGGGCAGGCTATGGGCTATATCTGAGGTTCCTCTTGTTTTCCATGCAGTAAGATTCATCTGATCAAATCCTGACAGTCGCAGTAGATACCACCAGCTTTATGGCAGTCAGACCCCAAATCCATAGGTTTTATGAGTCCTAGGTAAAATCAAGAATATCCAGCAAAGAGTTAGATCCATCTGGAAATACATCTATAAAAGAGTGTTCCTGAAAGAAAGATCTTGCAGGTACGGGAAAGCAGGCCACCAAAGAAATCAGAGGATGTCAGGAAGGCTGTAATAGTAGGTGGAGGAACATACAGAGGTCATTTTTGAAGCATAACATTTTCATCTAGATTTGTCACTATTCATGGCAGATGCATCTTTCTCCAGCATGGAGGACTGCTGCCTGGAGCCCCAAAGTCTCATCAGAGGGCTAATTCAGAAACAATATAAAGAAGGGTAAAAAAGTCTGCACTCATAAACTTGGAAAAAGAAAACTGGGGGAACATGTTGACAGCACCCTTAAGTGAGACTTTGGCCTAAGTATCACCTGCCAATTCCATCTTATGCCATATGAGAGGCAATATTTGAATGCTCTTACATCAAGGAGAGCTGACCCAATAGAAAGAGCAAAGTACAAAGAAATGGACCAAGAGCAGAATTATTTCAAGTTAAACATAAGGCCAGGTTACAATTGTGCCTCTAGAAAGTTACTCAAAGGAGATTGATAAGTGAATTAATTTGGAATAATCCTGCTTAGTACAGGAACTCATTAAGAAAAGGATGATCTGTGGCAGTGTGCCGCTGAAGAGAGGAGAGGTGCTGCTCCTTACAGAAGACTTTCTCCTCTTTTAAGAAGCAAGGAGATCATAGAAATTTTCATCAGAGAGGGAGCTGTTTCTGATAAGACAGGGCATGGAAACTTTCTAATTGCCCACCAGTTCAGTGTCTCAAGGAAGGAGTCTGATGTCTACAAAGTCATTACAAGGAAGAGCTGAAAGTGGATTGAGTTATAAAGCCATACACCAGCTCAGCAAATAGTTTATGATAGGAGACAGGCTTCACACTAACTCAGTAAGGTCTAAAGACTCTTCAGGTTTCATGTGGACTTTTTTCCAGCTTTTTGAAGCTTTTTTAGCTTGCTCAGCTGTAACAGAGGTTTACTAATGAATAAGTTGCTATTGCCCAACATGCTATTCTGTTTGCTAAACTTCTGTTTAGGTTTTCATAGTTTAATATTTTAATGTAGATATAGTAACAAGTAGTAATTCCTTGTAGCTATGAACCCAGGATAATGACATAGTGTAGAGAAATGCAAGCATGAGATGATAACAGGAGGTACACATGATGATACTGGAGACCCTTGAGCTATTAATTTATCAGTGGTCAATTACTGATGATTAACCCTGAATCCAGAACAGTGGCATCTCAGGCAATCACATATCCAAGACCTTTCTTTCCTCAGAGCTGTGATGGGGAGGTGCTGATCAGGTCAATTGGTCCTCCTACAGTCACACAGCTTTCCCCCATGCCACAGTCACCAGCAGAGTGGGAAAAACACAACCATTGTGTTATAGTGAGAGTTAGCATCATACAAACTCAGGTGTCTAAAGAAGGTTCCTTAAGTCTGTGTGGCTCAGAAGTACAATAAGATCGTTTTCTTAAGAATCCCGGGCAAATCATTTATCATGACTGGCTATCCTGGGAAACAGTCGTGCTTTGGTCTCACTGTTTCACAAAATGACTGTTTAACTAGGAAACTGCCAGATACCAGCTGATCTTACCAAGAGGAATCTAATCTGTAGTGACAGGTCACTTGGCTGTTTTCAGGTTTTGAATAAATCCTCTTCTCCTAAAAGATGAGGGGAGGTCAGCCTATTCACTAATACAAGGAGAAGCAGAAGATCTATCAGTAACTTAGTCATCTGTTTGCCTACAGTGTTCTTCCAGACATGGATGACAAGACACATGAGTAGCACATAGCTGGAGGAGGGAGCTAAAAGCAACCCTGTCAGAGAACTTAGGAAATCAAAAACAGCTACAGATCCGGTGTGCTGAGGAGTTTTGCTTCAGGGAAGAGCAAATGGATTTTATTATCACATCCAATCCAAGCCTTCTTTGTATCCATGGTCCACACCAAAATTTCACCAACCAGAAACTTATCCAAGCATGGCAGCCCTGCTTGGATTACATTCACAGAATAGTGAGAGTGGCACAAGGAATCTGGCCTTTGCCACATGCTGATCTTTTTCTGTGCAACAGCCTTAAGTGTCAAAACCTAAAAGTTACAAATAAATCATGAAGCTGGGAGTGAAGCAATATTTGTATGTGCTGCCTGCCTACTTACAGCCTGGTCAGCGTCTAAAAGGCAGAAAACAGAAAAAAAAAGCAAGGTTTGACTACTTCAGGATATTTTGCCTGTGAGATGTACCATAACACCATTCTAATTAAAATGTGATATCAACTGGATTTGAACCACCACCTTTGATACCAAACTCAACAACTTTATATAGCGTCTTTGAGTGGGGATAAAAAATTAATGTGTTAAATAATTTAGGCACTAGAGAGAGTTCCATGACCATAATATAAACATATTGATGTTGGCAAGAAAACATTTATTATTAATTTTATGTAAGAGATACAAAGTTCCAGGTGCATCTTTTAATTCATGCCAAACTTTGTAGACATATAGAGTTTCATGGTAATTAGAATTTACTTCTTTGCATCAATTTACGTTTACATTAAAAGAATGAAGGAGGAGGATCATTATAAGATTTCTGCGTATATGTAGCCTGAGCAAGCAGTCTTAGTAAGTTTTGAGTGCTACTATAGTAGATGAGTAGGTGTTTACAATAATACAAAAGGTATTCACTTCCCATTTTTGAAATCGTCATGGCAATGCCCCAGATTTCCTACACAATCCTGAATAAATATCACCTAAAATTGATTTTCTTCTGTTATTGTCTTCCTAGAATGATGACCTCCATCTACAGAAAATCTGGAATAGTGCACATAACATACATGTATACATACTGTCTGAACACAGTGTGTGTTACAGATACACATGCGTACTTTCAGGAGGTATATATACATATATGCATGAAGGATAAACAAAAGTGTGGCAAACACCACATCTGTGAGGAAAAAAAGTGTATATTCTTGTTGTTGTCAATAATCAGTTGGCAAAGAGACATGCCTAAGGTTTCTTTAGGGTATGTGTCTTTGAACAGAGCTCATTTTCTGAATACTGCAACTTTAAATGAAGAAATGCCTTCACCTACCCTCATTTATATTCAAAAACAGATATTACAGTAAGTCACTGTGTTTGCTCTCTTCATGATCTAGGCCCAAATTTCCAAACAAAAATTTTTGTGCCAAAATTTTAGACCCCTAAATTTGGAGGGGAAAAACAGCGTCTTTATGTCTGTTATCCTTACTCAGCACTTCCCTGCTCTGAAATAACATGAAGTGAGGCCGAACGGACCGGCCAGCACCGAGCCCCAATGCCAGCAGCTGCGTGGCGCCGAGGAGGCATTAAGCCCCAGGTGGCACCGGGCTCTGGCACCAGGAGCACATTGGGCAGGGTGGCACAGCCAAGCCTTCTCCAGCTCAGGTGCTGCCCTGCCAGCATTCCAGGCAGCTCCCACAATGGCAGAAAGAGATGACTGACTGGATCTGAGCTCCTCAGACCCCAGTGCAGCAGAGCCAGCTGGCCGTATGGTGGGACTTGTCTATAATAAGATACATCTCGTGTGCTTCTAGGTCATCTGCTGCAGCGTTAAAATGGGCATAGTGCTGAGAGCATAAATGCAGAAAGCAAGACTAGAGGAGGCTTTATGATCATAGAGCCCCAAAGAGCAAAATCAGAATGATTCCTTCTTTCTTCCCTTTTTTCTACTTTTGAGAGGAGAGGAGAGGAGAGGAGAGGAGAGGAGAGGAGAGGAGAGG
>NW_024885250.1:0-44503 GCF_019232065.1 Centrocercus urophasianus | reverse complement strand
CCCCCGCCTCGCCCCGGGCTCCTCTCCACGCCCGGTTCGGGTCGAGGCTGAGCCGCGGGACTCCTTCCTGGGGGGACACGGGGAGAACCCCGCCTGGAGCGTCCGGGACCCCCAAGCTCGGGGCTCGGGGCGGCCACAACCAACGGAGACTCCGGGATCCCCGGGACCCCGTGTGGGAATGGCGCTGGCGGGCGCTGCCCGGAGCCGGGCTCTGCCCTCCCGCCTCTCTCCGCAGCCCGGGGCTGCCCCCGCTCCCCACCGCCCAGGGATCGCCCCCGGCTTTTCCCCCTCCTCCACGGAGCGTGATCCCCTCCTGCCCGCCGCCTCCCGTCGGCACCGGCATCGCTTACTTGGGGAAACCCGAGCCGCGGCGGGCGGCGAGGCAGGCGGAGCCCTGCGGGTCCCGGTGCGGGTCCCCAGCCCTGCCGCGAGCCGCCCAGCCCGGGGCTCGATGAGCCACGTGGGGACCGGCACCGGGGCCGGCTCAGGACCATGGAGAGCGGCCGCCGTTACCGGGCTCCGGTGCTCCGGGCCGGGGCCGCCCCCAGCAGGCAGCCGGCACCGGGACTCGTCCCTGCGGGTCACCGGGCGCCGGAGCCGCGGGGCCGAGGGCCGTGCCCTTGCCGTGCTGCCAACAAGGACGCCGGTGGCCGCCCGCGCCCCATCCGCGGTTCTCCTTGGAGAGATCGCGCTGATCATCTCCCGCTGCTCGGGGAGGATAAACGGTTTACGAGGCGCCTGGCCTGCGTCTCGGCCCCATTAGCAGAACACAACCTGACGGCAGCCGCCCCGAGCGCAGCACGGCTGGAGCCAGGCCCGGTGCGGTGCCGTCAGCGCGGGGCTGCGGGCGCAGAGGTCGGCGCACACCGCGTGGCTTCGCTCCCATCCGGCGCTGGCAGGAGGGAGGTCGGCGTCGCCGCCGCTGGGGCTGCAAATGGAGCAGAGCCCCACGCCGTGCTGCGATGGGGCTGGGCCTGTCCTGGGGGACTGAAACCGGGGAACCACTGGCTGCTCCCAGGGCACGAGCCCATTCATTTCTCCCTGTTTGGCTGGAGAAGCTCCGAGCTCCTCAGCGGCAGCGCCACCGGCTCTCCAGCCCTCCCACACCACGTAGAACCCAAAATCTCAAGGCTGCAGTGCAGCACAGCCCTGTGCAGACCCCTTCCCACTGCTGCAGCGGCACGGCTGGCTAAAATCAGCCAGCACCAGCTCCTCCCTGCCACTACACAGAGCCAGCATCGAGCCGGCGGTGGGGCCAGCAAACAGAAGGGAACGCGGACCCCACCGCACAGTGACTGCTCCAATCATCAGCCTGGGCTGCGGGTGCGGGTCCGAATCCCCCCCAAGGACCGCTCCACCCCCAAAAGCCGGTGTCCCCTGTGGGGGTGAATGCGGGCTGGGGAGCCCAAGGAGCGGGCGCCCCCCCCTGCGCTCCCACCGGCAGTGAGAGAGAGAAGCTGCTGCTGCATCACCGAGCGGGATTAATATTTATGGGCGTTTAAAAATAGCCGCCGCATTGTGCTTCCCCCTCACGTGCAGAGTCAGCGGGGTGTGGGGAAGCTGCTAAATTAGATGTCACCGCGCAGAGGGAGCCGCTCAGTCAGGCAGGAGTGGGGATAAAAATAGAGCTGCCGTGTGCGTGGCTCCCCTGCAAAGCAGGGCTGCTCCCGCGGGATCCCGCCTCCGCTACAGCATCCCTGCAGCACCGAGAGGCTGCGGGTGGGTTTTCCTGCCAGGTCCCCCCGTGCCCGAGGCCCTTCAGGAGCAGCTGGCAGGGGAAACGCTGGCTGTGGGAAGGCAGAGCCGTGCTCAGTTTGCAGCACAGTGCTGCCGTGTGATGCTCAGACCGCCTCGGTCCCATCCAGCAGCAGCGCTGCACCGGATCCATGCTCTGGCTCATGAGGGCACACACGAGGTGCTCAGCATCGGGGGAGGCAGCCCGGGGGGGGCTTTGAGCATCGAGCAACCCCAAAGCTGCCCAAACAACACCCCGCCGAGCAGCTCGGCTGTGCTGCACCCTCTGCTGCTCCCCAGCAGGAGCTCAGCGTGCACAAAGGCTGCACAGATGGCTGCACACCAGGGGTGCACGTGGTGAGCGGCGACGGCTGCACTGACAAAGGCCGGGACAGATGGTGCCCAGCACTGCAGCACCGCACCCACAGCCCGCAGCTCTCAGCCACGCGTGGTGCAGCGCATGCATGGAGCTGCAGGGCTGGGGGGCACTGAGCACAGAGCTCAGAGCCACTGATTGCAGGGCTGCAGGGGCTGAGGTGCCCGCATCCCTCGGTGCACGAAACAGTTCTGCAGGGGATCTGAAATCGCAGTAGCTAAAGCCAGTATCCCAATATTCCCATACGATATTCCCATAAATCCCAAAAGCCAAAGCTGGTCAGCAAGCAGGCTCACAGCACAGCGTTCAGCTGCTGCTCAGTAGAACTCCGGAGCACTTTCTTTTCTGGCCACAAATTGACTTTATTTCCCACACGATGCACGCTACTGAAACACCCGAGCGCGGCGGGGCGCTTTTCCCATCAGGGGGCAGGAAAAAAACAAAGCGGTGGGGACGCATCAGCCACCACCGGAGCACCGCGCACACACAGCCCGCAGCACCGACCCCGAAGGGCAGCAGGGCAGGAGGCAGCGCGATCCCTCAGCCGCCCCGCCGTGCCGTCGCGGCGCAGCGCTGCCCCGCACGGCTCCGCTCCCGCACCGCCCCCCCGCACGGCGCTGCCGCACTACAGCTCCCGTGGTGCCGGGCGGCGGGGCGGGCCGTGCCGAGGTGTCCGCCGGGAGCGCGGCGGAGATCCCGGGCCGAGCCGGGGCTGAAGGAGCCGGGCCGGGCGGTGAGTGCGGGCCGGGTGCGGGACCGGGCGGCCGTGCGGGGCACGCGGCGGAGCTCCGCGCTCCGGGGCCGGCGGGGATGGGAGTCGGGGAGAGGCGAGCAGAGCGGCCGAGCGCTGGGAGCGGGGCTCGGTGAGCGCTGCGGGGCAGCGGGCCCTTCCCGTGCCGAGCCGAGCCGTACGGCAGTTGCGATGAGGCCGGGGCTTTGTCTGCGGCTGCGGGATTCGCCGCGCCTCCCCGCAGCGCTCACTTGTAGCGCTTCCTTTGTGCGCGGAGTTTTCCCGGCCCGACATCGCGCAGCCTCGCGGGGCGCGGAGCGGTGCTGCCGTCCGACCCCTGCCGCGTTCGCTGCCATCACCGAGGCGCTCGATCCTCCGGTTCGAACAGCGTTGCCATCTTGCAAAGAAGGGTTTAAAATATTCATTCGCTCGGGAGGTGGGGATTTGCTGCTGCCGCTGCTGCCGGAGATGGGGATCTCGGCTCCGTCCGTCGGATCGTAATCTCCTGCTTGCTGGGAACGCGCAGATCGACTGAGATAAGCGCCCGCTGCCCTCCCCACCTCTGCAGCCCTCCGATAAAACCCTGCGCGGGAGCTGCCGGGCAAAGAGCCAGCACAGCAACCGGGCCGAGGCGTCTGTTGGGTGGCAGAACGGGGCGGGGGGGGGGGGGGACGCTCCTGTGGGAGCGAAGCAGGGGGCGAGGAACGCACGGGCCGCCGAATGGGGGCTGCGGGTCGCGCAGCAGCTGATCGACGACGACGGGAGCGCGAAGTGCTGCCGTCGGTTGTGCCTCGCTCAGCACGGAGGGGTGAAACGGCGCTGCGGGGCGTCGCTGCGAGGCTCGGGGCTGGAGCAGCATTGGGACCCGCAGCGTGTGGCGGTCTGGGCGGTGAGGAAAGGCCCCAGACCCCCATCGCTGCGCTCTGCTCCCATCCAGCTGTGCTCAGCACTTCTCCCCTCCTTTCTCAGCCCCCGTCCCACGTCAGCGCGGCGCCGACCTTCACCCTCAGCCTGGGGAAACGTCACCCTGCCAGGACCCAGCGTTGCACAGCTCAGAGCTGTGGAACTGGAGCTCCTCCTGCTTTTGTGGTTTGCTTTGGGGTTTTTTTTTCTGCAGGTGAACGAATCCCCGGTGTAAAATCAGACAGCAAACCAGGAGGGATCTGGGCTGGGGGCAGGGAGCTGTGTTTGGGAGTTTGCTCCCAGCCAGGCTTTTGCAATAACGTGCAAAGCTCTGTGTGCAATCTGAAGTGAGCAAAGAGCTCAGGCCAGGGCTGTGAAAACAGTCCAGAATTTGAAAAAGATTCACCGAGGGCAGGTTTTTAAGGTGGGGAAAGCAGGGTTGGAAAAGCATGCTCCATTATCACATGGCCTAATGCTTGACTTCCCCACTGCTCTCTTCGCAAGAGCAAATTAACCTCCTGTGCTGTATCAATGAGAGCTTCACCACCCCAATCACTGCAGCAAGTGAGGAAACTGAGGCAGAGGAGAATTGCTTCACATTCAGCTTCTGAGCTTTGTCCTTTGCCACCCCGCTGCCCTGCCTGGCAGACAGCAGCACACAGCAGTTGCTCATTAGTTTTTAGAGCCCTGGTTGATCCCAGACAGAAATTGCACTTTATCCCACACCAGCTTTCTGTGTTATTGCATTGCTCTGAACCTCCATTGCACGCTTTGGTCCCCATTCTCTCTGCAGAGACCCTGTAAGCGTTTGGGGTCCGTTCATCACCTCTTTTTTGAATGTCCTCTAGACTAAACAAACCCATTTCCTCCAGCACGGCCTTGCAGGTCATGTTTTTCCTCCACCTCTGCTCATTCTCACAGTTCTGCCCTGGACATCCTCCAGCTCCTCCCAGAACTGGACAGCACTCAGCTGAGGCCTCACCAATATCTGGGAGGATTATTTCTCCTGTCTGGCAAGCAGCACTCCTGTTTACACATTCCACAGCGGTAGTTGCTTTTCTTCCTTCCCTTTTTTTTCCCCCTCTTTTCCCCCCATTACACGACATCTTCAACTCGTGTTATACTCCAGCACGACCCCCAGATTTCCTTCTGAGAGCCATTAGGGGCTGTGCCTCATTGAGGATGGAGCTGCTGTCCCAGCGCTGACCTCCAGCTCCACTCCTGCCCCCAAACCAGGCTGCTTTGTCCAGAATACCCCACAGCCACTGACCCAGCAACCTGCAGATCCGGAGGCTCTTTTCTGCTAAACAAAAACCTTTTCCAGACCTAAAGCTCCCTGAGTGGCAGTAAGGGCACGGCAGCATCCATCAGCTCGCAGCGAGCGTCCCAGAGCTGCACTCATGCTGTGTCAGTGAGCACCAGGCAGGCTCAGAGCACGGCAGCTGCTGAAAGAAGCCAGGCCCAGCACTCAGAAAGGGAACTCGGAGTAGCTGGCAGCAACATTCAGAGCATAATGTCAGATCTGGCGTGGGCTCGCCTCCTGAGACTGAGAGCTGGACAGAGCAGCAGCTTGGGTTGGTTTTCAGCTGTGGAAACCAAAGCAGCAAAAGCACGAGGCTAAACATCAGGGAAAAGTCATCGCTTCGGGGTCTGCTGTGCAAGGGACAGGCTGCGTTACGCCCTTGGGAAACAGACTGAGTATTTTATGCAAGACCTTCTGTGATCTCTGTGTAAAGATATTCTGCATTGCAGTGGCTCTAAGTTACGTTCTTTCCTGTAATCCCTGATAGCTGGTAAGACAGCTCTCAGCTTCCCAGCAAGCTTAGCTGAGAAACGTGGATGAAAACAGTGACCTGGGCACTGACCTGCCTCTGGTTTTGTTTCAGAGGGCGAAGACAAGAGCCAACATGAACGTGGGAACGGCGCACAGCGAGGTGAACCCCAACACACGTGTGATGAACAGCCGGGGCATCTGGCTGTCCTACGTCCTTGGCATCGGGCTGCTGCACGTCGTGCTCCTCAGCATCCCCTTCTTCAGTGTCCCCGTGGTTTGGACTCTCACCAACATCATTCACAACATGGTAAGCCACCCCCGGGTCAAAGAGGCAAAATATTTCGGAGCTACAGCCACCGAGTTTGTGCCCTTTATGTCAACATCTCTGCCTGGGAGCATGCCAGCGGTGAGCAAATCCTTGGGGCTGCTCGTGTTATCTCTAGTGATACAAAAATACATAAACACGCCAATAAACCCAGAGCTCCAACTGCTGGGGGCTGAGTGCAGCACAGCTGCCTGCATTTCGCCCAGCTCCTCGCCCTGCTTTCCTCTGCCAGCACAAACTTTGGTCCTGGGAACAGAGAGGAGTTGAGGGCAGTGAGGGCTGAGTGTGGAAGACACGGCTGAGCCAAACGCTGCTGGTGTATCAGACAGGAACTGCTCCGTTCTGCCTGCAGCTCCAGCAGCACTTTTTTTCGACAGCATTTAGCAGCGCTGTTGCACACTGCAGCCAGGCCGTGCCGATCTCCTGATCCCACAGATCCCAGTGCTGTAATCTCGCAGCTCCCTTTCCTCACGCATGAGAGCAGAGGGAGCGTTGCTCTTAGCAGAGCCGCCCCAGCTTGCAGCCTTCCTTCCCCCCGGGGCTGCTTTGGGTCGGCAGTGATGGCGGCGCATCCCTCTAGCGGAGCAAAGCGCTGCTGCAAGCCTCCCTCCCTCACTGCTGCGCTCCTCTGGCTGAAGCTGAGCCGCTGCCGGCGGGTGCGGAGCCCCAGGCACGCCTCACACCGCCTTTGTGTCCGCTGCAGAGCATGTACATCTTCCTGCACACCGTGAAAGGAACCCCTTTCGAGACGCCAGACCAGGGCAAGGCGCGGCTGCTGACGCACTGGGAGCAGATGGATTACGGCGTGCAGTTCACGGCATCCCGCAAGTTCCTGACCATCATGCCCATCGTGCTGTGAGTGCCGGGGGGGAGCGGAGCTCACAGGAAGCGAAGCTCGCGGCGTGCCATCATCCGGCTGTCTCTTTGTGTTCCCCGCAGGTATTTTCTAACCAGCTTTTACACCAAGTACGACCGGATACACTTCGTCATCAACACCATCTCCCTGATGAGCGTCCTGATCCCCAAACTGCCTCAGTTCCACGGAGTGCGGATCTTTGGGATCAACAAGTACTGAAGTGTGCGGATGGAGGAGCAGCGGAGCTGGGGGAGGTTCCTCCTCCTCGCTCCCATTCCCCCCTGCCCACACTGGGATAGTTTCACAGCAGCTGTTTAAATGCAGTACCCAATAGACATACACCGCATGCTGGATCCTCATGCCCAATAAATCTAAAGAAGCTCCAGAGTAGAGTTTAGCGAGGAGCAGGATGCTGGACTTCCTTTATTCCAGCATCAGAAATAGATGCAGACACACCGAGACTCCAAGGTACAAAGAGGCCGAATTGTGGGATGGCTTTCATCTATCCCAGGTGCGACGAGAACAGGGGTGAGGGGAAAAGCTTTTAGTGCTGGTACTATTGCTGTGGTAAATGCACTTTAACATGATCTCCCTTTCCGAGGCTTTGGTGCTTTAAAGCGATGCGCGAGGAAATCGAAAGGGACGCAGCCGAACTCTCCCAATATTGGATGGTTTCAGGTTTTATTTCCACTTCTTGGGCAGAGGAAGAGAAGGGAGGGGAACAGAATGACAGATCTTTTATTTTGAAATCTTTCACGCCGCCGGGAAAGGAAGTTCAACTGAAAGCAGCACAGGCAAAAAGCGACGACCTGCGTGCTGGGCAGCTCTGTGCGTCCTGGGGGAGCGGCCGTCCGGTCCAGGGAAAAGATCCCAACTCCCAGCTGTGGCTTCCAGCTTGGATGACTTTGCTTCCCATCCCGAACCTCTCAACTTTTCAAGCACTCAGGCAGCGAAGCGTTTGGACGAAGGACTGAGGTGCAGCTCGTCGGGGTGATGGACTGCAGGTGCTCCCCTGCTGCGCGGAGCTGCACGAGCCTGGGAGGAAGCAAAGAGCGATGGGTGCAGACGTGCGAGGGCTGGGTGCTGCTGCAGAGGCTGGTGGCAGCGATTTGAGCTCTCCTCCTCCATCCATCCCCTCGGTCTCCTCAGCCCACGCAGCCGTTAATGAGATCTGCCCGTTCTCCAATTAACTCAGCATGGAAGCCTCCACGTGGCGACGAAGCGCTGCGGACCCCAGGGCCGATCCCTGCACCAGCAGCACACTGACCTGACCAAGGGAAGGGTCTTTGTGTCACCAAAGACAGCAGATGGTTTTGTATAGGAATAAAATCAAGCCTTCGTCCCCCTCCAACCACCACTGGAACACAGGAGGGCTGCAGGTTTAGCTTTCGTGGCCAAGATGCCTTTCTGCTGTTCAAAGCAATTGGTTTTTCTTGCAAGCTGTGTGCTGGGTGAAACGTGGTTTTGCTCATGCTTTCCTTGACAGCAACCTGCATTTTTTGTTGTGCTCACGTTGTCTCACACGGCCAATGAAGGCGTTTTAAACATGCTGGGTTTGTTCTTACTTAGCCGAGTCTGGCTTGAGAAGTCAGAGTGGATGCTGAGTTCTGTTTGAGGGTCTGAGCACAGGGCACAGAGGAGCTCCAAGATCTGCTATATAAGACCTAGCACTGCTCCATGCATAATATCAGGCTTTACTTGTGTCCCAAACTCACCAGGCTGCTGCAGCAAAGGGAGAAAACAGTTAACATGGCTCAGAGCCTTGCTGGGATGCACGGGGTCATCACCCAATAGGTTTGAACGATGGAAATGCTGGAAGTGGAAAGGAAGGCAGAAGGAGGGTTGGTGTTTGAGTGCTGATCTCCAGTGAGAGCTTGGCAGATCGTGGATACCTGACTGGGTGGGGGTTAAACCGCCCTGAATGAGGACTGCTGCTTTAGTTAAGGTACTGCAGACCCTAAAGCTGATGTACTCTGTAAGCTACCAGACAATGACTTTGGGGAAAGAAACACTTCTTTTTGTCACACTAGAACTATTTTGTCAATCAGTACTTTGGAAATTAGGGAGGAATGAACAGCACCAGTGCCTGGGATGCCTGTGGACACTGCAGTGCTGCAGCAGCTGCTCCTAACAGGAGCACACGAACCCACATCCAGTGGGGAACCTCCAGGAGAAGCAAACACTGCTTGTTTAGGCATAATATAAAGGGGGAAAATACAAGCTTTTATGCAGCAGAAGTCGTTGTTTTACCAAGGGTGCTTTGACTTAAAAACGTGACTCCCATCCATAGGGCATCTGCTGGTTGTCTGTAGGTATGTGTGAGCTATTGCAGGTCAGAGCAGTTGTGTTTTGGGGCTCGGCTCCATCGCAGTGTTACTGCTGGGGTTGGAGCATCTGCTGTTTGTGCTGGTAGCTGACAGATGGGCGCCCGGTTCTGTCCTGTTCAATGGAAGACCATCAGTAAAACAATACAGAATGGAATTACAGACTTCTGGAAAAGGCAGGTTTTCAAGCCCAGGGTCCAGAGCTCCTCGTGGGGCAAAGCCTTAATTACAATAGCAAACTTCTCCCACTTTATTTAACTGGAATGATTCAAATAGCCATTACAGGTGTCCTCATTTGGGGATATGTGGCAGATGACATTCTATCCAAGGCACGTGGAGCATTTCTGCTATGCAGCATCTTAAGTTGGACTCATGCAGTCAATCCAATCAAAAGGAATGTTAATTAAAACTGGAGAAACACAGAGTCGAAGGGCTTTGTGTTGATAAAGCAGTGTGTGAGGTGGTTTCATCGGATTAATGGCTACTGGGACAATGACTGATCTCAGATCTTCCTTCAGATGCCATCCTAAGGGGAGCTACCAGAATTAGGAACAGGAAAGGAACCTCCAAGAACAGCACTGGGTCCTGCTGGGCAAACGACGCTCGCTGCTCTGTGCCTGGATCCTCCCTGCCAGCACTGCTGTCCCAGGGAGCCTCTGCTGAAGGGTCTGCGCTGCAGAGCTGGGAAAGCACAGCACCAAAGCCACTTCTGCCCTATTTCTGCTTGTTAAGTTCTTACAGCAGTGAGCTGGGTGCACCAAGGCTGCTCTCCCCCACAGGGACGTGCAGGAGATCATCGACGGGCAGCGATTTTAAACGGGATTTCGATCCTCCTCTCCAGCCTGCGCTGCTTCTGTGCGCAGCCGTGAGCTGGGGAACGCAGGAGGTGGGACTGCAGGCACTGAAATCCTTCAGGGTTTTTCTTTGGTCCTGCAATAAGTGCAGAACAGCTTCAGATGAGCACGGCCTGAGGCCGGCGAGGCCATCGTGCACACATGGGGACAGCAGGCAGCAGCAGGCAGCACTGCTCCATCAGCCAGGGCTCCTGCCCTGCAGTTCCCGGTGGGATTTCTCGCAGTCCAAACCATTGCAGGAAAACAAACAAACAAACAAACAAACAAAAAGCCTTTAAAAGAAACAAAGGAAACCCTGAGATTTAGGGCTACTTCATCCCGAGGTCTTTTTTTAATCGTATTTTTGGTTTGCTTTTTTTAATAGAAAGTTGGTACTGGCCCTTGAGAAGGGGGCAGCGGTTGGGTTGCCGTTATTAAGGCGCTGATGTTTCTGACTGGGGCTTCCATGGCTCCATCACCGCCTCAGATTCTTTTAAGCATGCAGGTCCTTGCGTTGATGTGTCCTCCTCGGATCAATTGAAGCTGAATTCGTTTCGTTTTGCTTTTTTTAAGAGAACATTCTGACATTGTACATAGTTTTAGGGTTTGGTTTTGGTTTGGTTTTTGCCAGCAGCCCTTCTTTATGCTGTGGATACCGAAGTCTCGTGTAGAGAACTTTCTAAAACAAAGTGTGAATATTTTTATTACTCCTTTGTACAGCGTTCTAAGAGAAACTAATAAAGTGAGTATTCATGTAAAAACTCCTGCTTGGCTCCTTGGGTTCCCTCTGGGCCGTTCTGCTCATTGATGCCCCCTGTGACCGCAGGCTCACCAGGCAAAGCTGAGCTGGAACCTCACGGACCACAGAGCTGCAGGGGTCAGAAGGGTCCAAAGCCCCCCACAGCAGCTCCTGTTCCCCCCTCCTCGCCTGTCTGGCAGCTGCTCCAGGCTCTGTCCCTTTATGTGTGGACGGGGGGCGCTGAGCTGCAAGCTGTGCCCGCTGCCCTCATCCCATTGCTGGGCACTGCTGAGCACAGCCCGGCCCCATCCCCCATCCTTCAGATATCAATCAGCACTGCTCAGACACCCCCCCCCCCCGCGGCGGGGGGGGGGCGCCCCACCAACCCCATGCATCCAGCAGAGCACCAGCAAAGCAGCACTGAATGCAGGTTACCAGAAGTGCAGCACTGCTGCCCCCCACCCACACCACGCACTGCACTTCTGCAGCTTTACAACCATAGCATTGCACAGGTTGGAAAACGCCTCCAAGCTCATCCAATCCAACCACAACCCAGCCGTGCTGCCTTAACCAGAACGCACTGCTCCTCATCCTGCCAGGCAGGGAGCAAAACAGAGCCACAACAGCAGCAAAGTCCTCCAGCCCAGGAACAGTGTGCATAGGGACCAAATGAAAGGTGCCCACAGCTGCTGGAACAGCAGGACAGCAGAAGTGAGGGCGAGAAAGCTGCTGGGTTGGGGTTACATCAGTGCTTCTTTCCTTATAGGGCAGTCAGTTCCGGGCTGGTAGGAGGCACACATAGCAAGCACTGCAAGCACAGGAGGCATTGCAAGCACTGCAAGCACAGCAAGCACAGCAAGCACTGCAGGCACCACAACCAGCCAGCCCCCCTCCAGCATCACGGACCCCCACAGCCCCCCAGGGCTCCAGGTAAGAGCTGCCCCACAGATGGGGGAGGGCTGCCCCGTTCTGCCACCCCACATTTCTCTCCCACGGTTCAAAGTCCGTCCCCAGCTCCTCTCGGGACTTCAGAACTTTGAAACTTAGGGATGAGCTTCCACAGCCCAAAGGCCCCCATCAGCTGGATCAGAGCTGGAACGCAGAGCCACGGTCCCTCTCTCCAGCCGCTCCTCTCTCCTCTCTCCCTCCTCCCCCCTTTGTCCTTCTTTCTCCTCACACAGTTCAGCAACCGAGGCTTATTCCAACTCCCTACAAAGTCACAGGGTTTCTCCTCACAGCCCTGACAGGTACAACTTTAAGGGTGCCCGTACTTTTAAAGTCAGCTGTAATGAGAACCGCTGTGCTTTGCTTATGGCTGCGTCTGGGTCTGAGTGGAACGGAGAGGATGTGTGAATCTGGGCAGCCTCCCTGGGCAGGATGTGACTGTGCTCCTTCTGGGAGGGGGGAGAGCAGCTGTTGGATGGGATCCACTCCCCCTGAACACGACACAATAAAGCAGCGCACAGACGTGATAACACAGCCTGTTTTTCCCCTCAACTACAGGAAGCTGCTTTGCTCATAAATCAAAGCTCGTAAATCAAACCGGACCAAAGTTCTGCTTACAGAACTAAGAACCTGCCAGCAGCTTCCATTTCCAGCTCTCCCAACAGGGATGCAGGGAGAGCAGTGGGGATGTTGGGGTCTGGGGAGGCGTCAGTGCCGACCCATGAGAAACACCAAAATGCTGAGGAACATTCTGGCAAACAACGAGCGCTTCTCCTTCCTCATCCCATCACCTTCAACACTTTCACTTCCTTTAAGACTTCGACCAAATTGTTTTCCCAACATTCTGTTTCGAAACAACAGAGCTCTGCCGGGCACCAACATGGGGGGAAACGCAGAGCACGCAAAGCAACAGCTACAGAACAGCAAGGAATTGCTCAAGATTTGCTTTCTTTAGGCCTCTGTAAGAGCAATGCGTTAATTAAAGCACTGGGGACCCCAGCAGGTGGTACAGAGGTTAAATAGCCATGCCCAGCCCAGGCTGCTGTGCTGTATGATGGTACATGGAGCAAACAAAACATCTGCTGGAGGAGCAGCCATGGGCTCCAACAGCAAAGCTCCATCCCCAAACAGCCAGCCCTGCTCTCAGCCTTACCCAATCCTGCAAGCTGCACAGGGATGAGCCTGAATAAGGCTGATCAGGAAGGCACAGCTGCTATCAGGACCTGTCTGGGTGCCTTTTGAAAGTAATCTCATGCAAGTTGTACTCTTGTATTCTTTGGGGGGGGTTATTATCCTCAAAATTAGAAGCAAGATACTTTATTGTGACCTTCTACTTGTATCCCAACTCATTTTGCTTGTCTTCTTTCCTAAGGCACGACTGCACTTCTCACCTTGGGTGGCGAATTCATAAAGCTGCTGCAGAATGTTTAAAAAAGTCACCCAAAAAGTAGCAAAGCAAATGGATCCCAAAGGAGACCTGGTTCCTGTCCACAGCATCTCAGACCAAGACCGCTTCAGGCTGCTTTGCCTGGTTCGAAGGAAGAGGAAAGCCAGATTCCGCCCGTTTCCCTCCTACAGAAGGACAGAATTCCAGCTCCACGACGTGCTGCTGCCTGCGGAGGAGAAGGACAGCGTTGGTAAAGCCCACATTTACCATCCTGCACCGCCCTGCTTTCTCTCGGTGGCCAACCGGGAGCTCATCAGCCTGTAACACAACGCATCATTGCAGAGTCCCTCCTTCCCAGCACTGAGAGCCACAGCCCACGGGAGTTCACAACCACGGGAAGCATCAGAGACAGCGTGGATGGGAGCCTCAGCATCCCCAGTGAGCCTGCAGAAGTAGAACTGGGAGGAGGTGCCTCGGTGTCCAAGCAGTGGCACGTCAAGCTGGAAAAGAAGCACATCCTGGTACCCAAACTTGAGGCACTGAGAGAGGAAAGGTAAGGAAGACATCAAGGCAGACTGCACCCCCTGCTTTACGCCCCTCCATCACACACACAGTGGTTTTCCAACAGCCAAAGCCAAGACTGTGCACTGCTGTAATTACAAACACTTGATCACTTCCCATTCCAGTCTCAGCTCCCCTGCACGGCCCTGCAGCGCTGGCAGGTTTGCATTCGCCTCCATCAGATCAGACTCCATCAGATCAGACTCCATCAGATCAGACTCCATCAGATCAGACTCCTCAGGCAAAGGGGAACGCACCGAGGACAGCAGGAATTGCAGCCTGTTGCTGAACCCTTTTTTCCCCTCCCAGAGCCTTCCATTGCAACACTGATGCGCTGCACAACACGAGGAACACGAGCATGCTGCTGCAGGCTCTGAGCAGCTTACATTGCTGCAACAAAAATGCGACACGTTTAGCAGACGCCGCATCCTTTCTCTCCTTTAGGAAAATCAACACGAAGCACACCTTCATCGAGCAGCTGAGGAAGGCCAGGCAGAACTTGTACGTGATCCACGAAACGATAGAGACCTCAGAGGAGGCCCGATACGAGGAATCCACGGAGGCGGAGGCGAAGCTCATGGCTCAGCTTTACGCCAAGTTCTCTGCTAAGGTTTGCCTTCTCCTCAGCTCGGGATCCCATCCTCCCCATCCCTGTACATCACGCAGCCCAGTAAGGGATTTTTCACTGCCCAGGGCACCACCGGGAGCAAACAGAGCATAACCATCCCCAGGGGCTGCACGCTGGCCTTCAGGGCGATGCAGCTGACCATCGGGGACGCAGCGTGGGGTAAGAGGCACAGAAACTCCCAGATCCTCCACCCAGCAAACTCCGCAGCACAGCAGAAGTGCTCTGCGATGTGCTCTACCCTGAGCTCGTCTGCAAGCACAGCTCTGTGACAGAAGCAGTTTTAACTTGTACTTGCTGCAACGCTTTGGGCAACCCAGAGCCGAGCCAATGCTCAGCACAGCCTTCCAAAACAAAACAACCAGCACCACCCATCCAGCTCCAGGTGTTTTCTAACCCAGCAATTCCATCTTCGTACTGTTACAGGTATCAACCATTTTCCAGAGAATGATCAACCAACGTTTGTGTCCGACGGTAAGCACCGTGTTTTAATCCCTCTTTGCACCACTGTTATCCCATCTGGGAAGGATGGGATCCCCTGGGACACTCACAAACCCCCAGAGCTGCTGCTGCCTACTGCCTACAACCTGAGCCACAACCGTCCAACGCAAATCTGAGCATCATTTACTTTGACAGTATTCACAGAAGTGTTTTAGATTCTCTGTACAGGGCTGGCAATCACTGCAGGATTGCCTCATTTAAAAGTGGAATATTTGGTCACTTTCTGGCTTGCAGGTTTTGCACACAGAGAAGTAGATGCACTGGAGAAAGAAGTTAAGGAGAAGTGTCACGTTCTGTCCCAGCTGGCTGATGAGCTGAATGCCATCGTTGTGAAGTCCATCAAAGCTGTCATGAGAGACAGGAACCTCCTTGAGGAGCTGACCGAGAAGGTAAGCAGAGTTTCTGAGTCCAAAGACTTGACCTGTGATCACATCTCCAGAAGGCTTTGTGCACACAGCTGTGGCACAGCTCCCCACATTCACCTGGCCCTCATCCCCACCCAGAATGACAGAGGTGCTGGGATTCTTGGCTCTGTGGTGCATTGCAAAGAAGCCTTTGCAGGAACTTCAATAAACCCTGCGAGTTCCTCCCCTTTTTCTCACAGATGGAAGCCATCCTCGATGACCCTGATAACTGTGAGCTGACGACACAGAGCCCAGACTTGGACGTTCTGCTCAGCACACTTCGGATTTCTGCCCGCTGTGATCTCCTCAGCCTGACAGAAGCCATCTCCTACACTCTGGATGCCTTCACTGGTAAGGGCTGCAGGCACAGAGCGATGCCTGCATTCGTCCCATAGGGAGGCCGTGCAATTCATGCAGTTTGAAGTGCCCAGAGAACTGCTGAGAATGCAGGCACCCAATGCAGGACCCAGGTCAGCCTTCTCACCTCTGCAAACACCCCGGGGTGATTCGCTGCCTTTGTGGCACAAATCTCTTTTAATGATCCAGAGTTAACAGAGGATCAGCTGCTGCTATTGCTGGAGTCTTGGGAAGTGAAGATTGTGCCCCAACAGCTTAAACTGGTGAGAAATATACAGCATTGATGGTTGGCTCTAAACAGAGGGTGGGGGTAATGGGAGTTCAAGCAAAGCAACGTTCATGTTATGGGATGCTGGCAGTGTATCACAGCTTGAGGAAACCCTGGGGAGAGGGAAATGAGCCGCTGCTCCAAACGTGGCAGGAATCAAAAATGTAAAGCGTGAGAAGTACATAAACGTGCACAGTTCAGTACAGCTACAGATGACAGAAGAGATCATGGAGCCTTAACTTCCAACTGCGGATTGTCAGAATGCTGATTTTACTTCTTCTGTTGTTGCAAAGGTGAGGAGCATCCTGGAGCCGAAGGCAGAGCACAGCACTGCTGCTGGTTTGCTCTCCTCCTTCAGCCAGCAGCAGCAGCAGCAGCTGACCACGGCGGTGCTGGAGATGAGCGGGGTGGAGCTGCAGGGGAGCAGCGCTGCTGCCTGCAAAAAGGAGAACTTCCCATCCCTGGCAGCTCTGTACGCAGCCCTGCATGCATTGCACTGCCTGAGTGCATCCTGATGGGTGCCGCGGGTCCCCCTGTTCGGGCTGATTGAAATGGAATTACCTGATACGATTAAAAAGCAATTCCACCGAGTTTCTTTATTCAAGTTGCAAGCACAGCAAGGTGGTTCGGTTCGGTTTTGAAGAGCTCACTGCTGCTTTTCCCACTCGTTTCCAAGCAGGCTTAAAGCAACAGAACTAACAGAGCCCGAAAGCTGGGTGCCAGCAGTGCTCTTATCCCCATTCAAAGTGCAGTAGGGAAGGAGGCGCCCCGCAGCCAGGCGGCCGCTCGCCCCCCGTACCGTCACACGCAGCCCCGGGGCCGGGCAGCGCCGCGCCGACAGCTCCGAACGCGGCCACATGCTTCCGCGCAGGCAGCAAGCGAGCGCGCATGCGCCGCGAAAGTGACGAAAGCAGCCGAGAGGCGACCGGAAATACCCGAGAGCTTACCGGAAACTCCCGAGCGCCCCCGGCGGAAGTAACCGAGTAGGCGCTGAGCTCGGCGCTCGATCGCTCAGGTCTGGCGGGAAGGCTCGGCGCCGATTGGTCGCGCCTGCCCCGTCCCGGCGCGCCCCGCGCGTGTTGCAGTGTCACCGGCGCGGCCCGGCCATGAAGCAGGACGGGGCGGCCCGGCGGCGCGGGGAAAAGGCCAAGGCGCCTCCCGACGGACCGCCGCCCGCCCCTCCGGACGTGGAGATGCAGGAGGAAACGGCGGCGGTGCCGGCGGGGGAGGCGGGAGGGGAGCGGCAGCCCCAACGGGAGTTGGATGCCATCACGCTGGAGGGTGAGCGGCGGACGGGGGGGGGCGTGCGGGCGGGGGTCTGAGCTGAGGATTGGGGGGCGGTGGAGGGGGGGCCGTGCTGAGCCCCGAGGGCGGCACGGCGCGTCATGCCCCGACTGTGCCCCGCAGACATCAAGGAGCACGTGAAGCAGCTGGAGAAGGCCGTGTCGGGGAAGGAGCCGCGTTACGTCCTGCGGGCGCTGCGGGCGCTGCCCTCCACGTCGCGCCGCCTGAACGCCATCGTGCTCCACAAGGCCGTCAACGGCTTCTTCACCTCCAACGGCGCCGTGCGGGATTTCCTTCTTGGCTTCCTGGAGGAGGTGCGGCTGTGGGGACCGCGCTGCGCCCTCGCGGAGCCCCGGCAGCTGCCGTGTGGGGCAGGAGGGCGACGAGGGGCTGCGTGGGATGGGATGCGGGCTCTGGGTGGGCCGGGCTGACGTCCGGCACGTCTCTGCCCCCTGCAGCCCATGGACACAGAAGCTGAGCTGCAGTTTCGCCCGCGGATGGGGAAGGCGGCCTCGGCTCCTCTCTTGCCAGAAGTGGAGGCTTACCTGCAGCTGCTCCTCGTTATCTACCTGATGAACAGCAAGCGATATCCGGAGGTGAGGCGCCCCGAGATGCGGCTCTAAACCTGAGCCCTTTGCGTGGCACTCCTGGGAGCCTCGGGACCTGCCTCCCCTCTGTTCCAGCCTGGGGCAGCCTCCGGGCTCCTGCTGCTCTTCCCGGGCCGCCGTTCCTCTTCTCTGACCTCAGTTTCCTTCCTGCAGGCTCAAAAAGTGTCTGATGACCTGATGCAAAAGATCAGCTCCCAAAACCGCCGGGCCCTCGACCTGGTGGTGGCAAAGTGTTATTACTACCACTCCCGCATCTATGAATTCCTGAATAAACTCGATGTGGTCAGGAGGTAGGGCTGACCCCGCACAGCTGGGCTCTCCCTGTGTTCTCTCCCTTTCCCCTGCACACTCTCTCCCTCCCCTGCAGCTTCCTGCACGCCCGGCTGCGGACAGCCACGCTGCGCCACGACGCGGACGGCCAGGCCACGCTGCTCAACCTGCTGCTGAGGAATTATCTCCACTACAACCTCTACGACCAAGCAGAGAAACTCGTCTCCAAGTCGGTGTTTCCCGAGCAGGCCAACAACAACGAGTGGGCCCGGTACCTTTATTACACAGGTGAGATGCAGAGGGTTCTGCGTGGTGCTGGCAGCTCAGGGTGCACACGGGATTGCGGTCCTGCAGATAACCTCCTGGAGCAGCTGGGGATGAGCTTTCAGGCGGGATGCAAAGCCTCATTTGGTCAGATGTGCTTTTCCACAATGCATTCAGCCCCTTCTGAACGCTGTCCCCCTCCCAGGGCGCATCAAGGCCATTCAGCTGGAGTACTCGGAGGCCAGGAGGACCATGACGAACGCCCTGCGGAAGGCACCGCAGCACACGGCCGTTGGCTTCAAGCAGACAGTAAGCAGCAGCCTGCCGTGCTCCCATGGGGTCTGCGCTCCGTGGGGAAGCCGCCCCTGGACTCGGCCTGGCCTCGGGGGCTCAGGAGCTGTTTCCATGCAAGGTGCACAAGCTGCTCATCGTGGTGGAGCTGCTGCTCGGGGAGATCCCGGACAGGCTGCAGTTCAGACAGCCGTCCCTGAAGCGCTCGCTCATGCCGTACTTCCTGCTGACTCAGGGTACGGTGCTGCTGCTGGGCCCCTGCCCCGATCCCGCTTCAAGGAAAGTCTCAGGGGGGAGCTGGGGTGCTGCTGGGGTTCCTCTCCCCACTCTGAGTGGTGCCCATCTGCTGCAGCAGTCAGCAGTTTCTGAAGGGCCGGCTTCTCCTTTCCTCTTAAATGGGGCGGGTGGCAGATGGCAGCCCTGCCTTCCCACCGCACCCCAGCCCTCCCTCCCTCCCTCTATCCCTCCCTGCCTCCCTCACATGTTTTCTCTTCCACCTTCCCTTGCAGCCGTCAGGACCGGGAACCTGGCCAAGTTCAACCAAGTCCTCGATCAGTTTGGGGACAAGTTCCAGGCCGATGGCACCTACACTCTGATCATTCGTTTGAGGCACAACGTCATCAAGACGGGTAGGAGGTGTGGCGGTTGGGGACCGTGCCACCACCAGAGGCCTGGTGGGAGGCTGCCGCCCTGTGCTGCATGGTGTGGGGCTCCACTCGTGTTTCCCCTCCCCCCAGGCGTCCGCATGATCAGCCTCTCCTACTCCCGCATCTCCCTGGCTGACATTGCCCAGAAGCTGCAGCTCGACAGCCCCGAGGATGCGGAGTTCATCGTTGCCAAGGTAGCTGTGCAGGAAGCCTCATCCCTGCTGGGACCTGGGCTGCCCACCGCTCCCACCAGGCCTCTCCTGCCCTGCCCCCACCACGCTCCCTTCCCAGGGCTGCTGGTTTTCGGTCGTGCCGCTCTGGGGGCGCTGAGGGCACCGACTCCCATCTCTGTGCGCTGTCCTGAGCTCGCCGCTCCCCAGCGCCTTGCTTTGCTCTGAGCTGCTGCCTCCTGGGAGGTGGAGTTGCCCTGACCGCTCTCTGGCTCGCAGGCCATCCGGGATGGCGTGATTGAGGCCAGCATTAACCACGAGAAGGGCTACGTGCAGTCAAAAGAGATGATCGACATCTACTCGACCCGGGAGCCCCAGCTGGCGTTCCACCAGCGCATCTCCTTCTGCCTCGACATCCACAACATGTCGGTCAAGGTGAGCGCAGCGCAGCTCCGTGGGGACCCCAGGGGGGCTGAGGGAGCACCGGGGTGGCACAGAGGGAGGAGGCAGTTTGGCTCGGGCTGCAGTAGAGCTGCTGTGAGTGGAGGAGCAGCGGGGCAGAGCGGAAGCGCTTCTCAGCTCACGGCTTCTCGCCTCCCTTGGCTTTCCAGGCCATGAGGTTCCCGCCCAAATCTTACAACAAGGACTTGGAATCTGCAGAGGTGAGCTCTCGCCCTCTCCCTGCTGGCTCCAGGATGGGGCCGGCTTCGTTCCGCAGCTCCGTCCCCAACGTTGGCCTTTGCTTTCCAGGAGCGCCGGGAGCGCGAGCAGCAGGACCTGGAGTTCGCCAAGGAGATGGCAGAGGACGATGACGACGGTTTCCCGTGACCTCTGGCCTGGCTCTATGTTTTTTTTATTTGTCCTTAGGGAAAATGCTGTCTGAGGAGAGCTGCCCCACGCGGCCCCGGTCCCCCCTCTGCCTTTCTTTTATAAGTACCTGCATGTCTGTACTGGGAGCGGGGGGCTCGCAGGGTTCGTCGGCCCCCAGCCACAGGCCCTGATCTCCTGTTCCCTCACCCACGGAGGGAAACCCTTCCCCAATAAACAAACATTCTTTTGAGGTTGCCTGTGGTCAGTTGTTGCTGAGCCCTGTGGGGCGCACACGGATCCAAGAGAGCCGGAGCTCCTGTGGACGAGGCCGCGGTAGCGGGGCTTCCTGGGCATCACTGTTACCCCCACAGCTCTTGCACTGATGGAGGGGTCAGACTTTGTTAAGCTTCAATTATGACTTTAAAATAAAACTCGGAAAAACACCCCCCTGTCCTCCTGCCGTGGGTTTGTTGTGCTCGGAGGGGAGCTGTGCTGGGACCTCGTGCTGCTGCCTCCTCCCCTCCCATCCCTACTGGAAAAGGCTCCAGGGCGGGGCCTCGGTGTGCCCCACAGATAACGGAGTGGGGATGGAGGTGGGGTGGGGGCCCCACAGCCGGGTGCTGCTGGCAGCTGGGAGCAGCTGCTCTCGGCCTCTAGGGAAAATCTGGGAATCTCCCGGCACGCCTGGGCTGGGCTGGCGGCCAGGGCTGTGCCTCCAAAATGGGGCAGCCCCAGAGAATGGATACGGCCCCGTCCCCGCTCCAGGAACACGGTGGGGTCTCTGGGTCAGGACGGGGCTGTGAGCCCAGCCAGCACCTTCCAGGGACGCGGGGACACCCCGGAAGCGGTGACTTCCTGGCGGATGCTGGGAGGGGGGCTGAGGGTCAGCAGAGGAAGAGTGGCCACGAGGCAGAACCGCAGCGCGTTGCTGACCCCGCAGTGCCACCCACGGGGTTTCGGTCTGGCTGCCACTTCCTTCCCTGGAAGCGTGGTGGGGGCTTTGGGCCCTGTGGGTGTTGATTCAACCCCACCCTGAGCCTCAATTCCTGCCAGCAGTGACCTGCTGAGGCAGCAGCGCTGCTCGAGGAACGGCGACCCTGCAGTGCTGTGCAGGGGAACGGCCCCGGCTGCTCCCTGTAGAGCAAAGGCAGAGCTGGAAGGATTCCTCCCAGGAAACCACAGATGGGCTCCCAGCACGAGGTCCTTTCAGGTCCTTTCCCCACCTTTGTGATGGTGGGGTCTGTCATCATTAGGCTTCAGAGTTAACGCCTGCATGGTGCTGGGTGAGGCCTCCTGTGCTCGTGGGCTTCTTCCCCTTCTGGGGGCTCAGGGGGGCAACGCCGTGTCTGTACCCCCCCTGGGCAGTGCAGGGTGCCCAGCAGCAGCTGACCCAGCTGGCGTCGGCCCATGAGATCCTCCTGGAAGCACTCACTGGAACTGGCCCCGACCCAGAGCCCACGTCACTGCGGGGGGGCCGGGACCAGCCAACCCCCCGGGGCTGCCCCTGGATGCCTCTTCCCCGAAGGGGCCGGCAGGGAAGGTTCACGTGGGGGTTTCAGGCACGGCGCTGCCAGGTGCTGGGTCCCGTGGCCACGGTGGTCCCTCAGCCACGCCGACACCACGGCGAGGGGCTGAGAGCCACCGCCGCCATCCCTACTGCACAGCGAGTTAATGAGTGACCAGCCGTGACCAGGCGCGGCACCGGCGCTGCCCACTGCCAGCATTCAGCTGGGCACCGCTGTGCTTCGGTGGCACCGCAGCGCCAGGAAAGCCCCACAGCAGCGCAGCACAGGAGCACCCAGCGCCCGGGATTTGCATGCTGGTGATTAAGACAATGAGGCAATCAGCACTGTTGCCACATCAGTGTGAATCCCCACAGCCCTCTATAAAATGCCCCGATCGATGAGGGCGCGCAGAGCGGGGCAGGGCGCTGTGCCGGGCCGGGCTGTGCTGCAGGAGGAGACACAGAGCCAGACACCATGTGCTGCCTCACCCGTGAGTACTGCAGACCCATGGGTGGCACCGGGGGGCACGTGGGGCTGCGGCCCTTCCGCCCTCCCAGCATCTCCTCCATCCCCTCCTGTGCTCCTTTGGGCTCCCATCCCCGATGGGGTCCCCAGAGCATCGTTGGGGCGACCCGGTGTCAGCGTGTGACCCGCTGTCCTGCAGATGTGCTGGCGCTGGCGCTGGTGCTGGGCGCTTCGTGGCAGGCGCTGCATGGAGCTCCGCTGGCCGAGCTCTCGGGGGACCACGACTTCCAGCTCTTCCTGCACAAGAACCTGGAGTTCACCCGCAAGATCAGGGGGGACGTGGCTGCACTGCAGCGCGCGGTGGTGAGTGCCCCATTAATGTGACCTCCACCCCCCAGCCTTATCGGCACTGCGGGGCTGTGGCCGGCAGCCTCCCTGCGCCCCATCCATCCCTGGGCTGCTCCGTCCTCCCCACCTTGTGCTCCATCCCTGCTCCATGCAGTGAGCGGGGGGTCGCCGTCCTGTGCTCATGCAGACAGTGTGTGGGGGGTGAGGGGGGGGGTCCCGCATCCCCTGGGGGTATCGTGGCACCCAGGCCGTCTCATGGGGCTTCACGAGCTCTGCAGCCCTGACCCCGCGCCCTCGCCCGCAGTGTGACACCTTCCAGCTGTGCACGGAGGAAGAGCTGCAGCTGGTGCAGCCGGAGCCTCCCCTCACGCAGGCACCGCTGGATCAGTGCCACAAGCGCGGCTTCCAGGCGGTGAGTGCCAGCCAGCACCCGTGGCACGAGCTGCCCGGCCTCAGCCCGGCCGGGGGTCCGAGCACCAACCCCCCCCGCTGCCTTTCCCCCGCAGGAGGCGTGCTTCAGCCAGATCCGCGCCGGGCTGCACGCGTACCAGGGCTCGCTGGGAGCCGTCCTGCAGCTGCTGCCCGAACACACGGCGCTGGTGGAGACGCTGCAGTTGGACGCCGCCAACCTCTCCACCAACATCCAGCAGCAGGTGAGCAGGGGCGGCACGCGGGGACGCGGGGAGGTGGGGGCGGCCCGGACCCCTCGGTGACACCGCCGCTCCGTGCCGCAGATGGAGGACCTGGGCCTGGACACGGTGACGCTCCCGGCCGAGCACCGCAGCCCCCCGCCCGCTTTCTCCACCGACTTCCAGCGGCAGGTCGGAGGATTCTTCATCCTGGCCAACTTCCAGCGCTTCCTGGAGACGGCGTACCGAGCGCTGCGGCACCTCGCCCGCCTCTGACGCCCGCCGCTGCCCCAAAGCCCCCCCCCCCCCCAGCTTATTTAATATTTATGCCTATTTAATATTTATCCGGCCGGGGGGCCCCGCTGCCCCCCAGCCCCCACGCAGGGTGCCGGCCCTGCGCTGCCGTCCGTGCACGGGTCTCTGTGCGGCACCACCCATGTTTAATATTTAAACACAAGCGTATCTCTGCTACGAGGTTTGTGCCAGTGTCCCCGCGGGGAGCCTTCATCCGCTCCGAGGATGCTGGAGCAGCACCGTGTGGGTGCGGGGATGGAGCTGCGGCGCCGCCGCTGCCGGCTCGTTTCTGGGAGCCGTTGGATAAGCAGGGAGGGCAGCGCAGCCCGGGCCGGGGTCCCGCAGTCGGGGCTGAGGCTCCGCTCCGCCCGCCCCGAGCTCCTATTTACGGCAGCGTAACTTCTTTGTGCCCCCGCACCCACGTTTGTATCTCAGAATCTCACCGCTGCTCCGATCCTCCGAGCGGCGTTTTGTACTGTATTTATTCCTGCAGCTGGGTCAGCCCCAGAGCAGCGTGTGCTGTTTTTTATACATGTCACAACGATGGAAATAAACTCTATTTTGGCTCCAACATCTGCGCTGCGTGCACCTCCACGAGATGAAGCTGTCCGGGGAGGGGGGGAAAGGAAGGGGGGCTGCTGCTCCGGGACCCCCGGATGCTACAGAGCCTCCGAGAGCAGCGGGGACGGGGATGTGGGGACGCCAACACAGAGGGCTGCGCCCAGATCTCCATGTGGCAACGGGGAGGGGACGCGTGGGGCGCAGGATGTGAACCGGGGGCCGTTTCCTCTCCCCATCCTGTGGCGCTGCGTGGGCAGAAAGTTCTTAGAAAGCACCGCAGATGTGCGCTGCGTCCGGGCAGCAGCAGTGCTGGTGGTGCCGGTGGCATTGGAGGTGGTGGCGGTGGTGGCACTGCCCCAAACCCTCTCCGCAGACCCCGGGCGGTGGCGGTGCGGAGCTTCAGCCGTTCCCCTTTCTCTGCCCCCACGAGGCGTTCGCCCCACGAGAGATGGGAGCCGAGCAGCCACGGGGGCGCGCTGAGGGCACGCAGCGGGGCCGGGAGAGCCCCGCACGGCCGTCCCCGGCCGCTCCCCGATGCCACGCGGCTGCCGCCTCGCCCCGGGCCGTCCCCGCGTCCCCAAACGCTGCGGCATCCGCTGCCTCGCGCCCGTCCCGTGCTCACATCCTGTGACCGCCGCCGTCCCCGCACCGCGGCTGAGCTGCGGGTCCCGAGGGGTCCCGTCCCACCCCGCACCCCCCAAACCTCCCGGCACGGAGGCGGCTCGCGCTGTGCCCCGCCAGCTCCCAGCCGACGGCAGCAGCGCTCCTTCCTGCCCCCTTATCAGCGCTTACAGGAAACCCCTTCTCCCGGCTCCAACCCTTTCCTGGAAGGTGAAGCGCTGGGAAGGGCCAAAGCTGCGCACAGGGCTGCAAATATTGACAGAGCGAGGGAGCAGCTGCTCTTTGCTCCGTGTTAACGGTAAAGAGGTGTGCGGCCGGTCAGTGCCAGCGTGCCGAGGACCGGGGGCTGTGAACCCCATCGCGGGGCTCAGAGCAGAGCTGCCCAAGGAAGGCAGGTGCCTCCCCCAGCCCGGGCGCCGCCCTCCTTTGCTGCGAGCCAAGCAGAAAGCACAGCCCAAAGGATGGGAGGCCGGGTGCCCCTGGCACCCCCTCGGGGATGGGGTTTGGTGACGCTCAGCAGGGCAGCTGACCGCTGCTCTGTTACTCACTGCAGGCTGGGCGCTGCGCTCACAGGGCGAACTCACACGGAGGAATTTCCAACAGGAATGTGCTTGCAGCTGACAGCGAGGCAGGAAAGCATCCCCGCTCCACCCCGAGAGCAGCACACAGCACCTCGTGCCGGGCTGCAGCCGCCCACCACCACCCCAGGCCAAAGCAGGGCTGGGGCCGAACCCCACGGCGCCGCTCCCCCATCCCACTGGGGCTGCGATGCCATCGGCAGCACGGGGGGAACACGGGGCAGGGAAAGCAGCACGGCAGCCCCGGCCACAGCCGAGGCTCTGGGAGCAGCCAGGATCCCTGTGAATCAGCCCATAGCAGCACCGTTAGGTTCTGTGATTCACCTGCATCCTCCTCCAGCCCCCGCCGCGGGCAGAGCGGCGTTCGGCTCTGCATTAAGGACCGAGTGCCACATCCTCCCCTGCCCAGCGCAGCACTGCTGCTCACTGCCCTCCCCTGCCCCAGGGCAGGGCCGGCCCCAGCCTCTGCCTCAGCACCAGCTCAGAAAATCAAAGAAGAACGAGGCAACGCCAGATTCTACAAAAGGAACGAATGAATTAGAAAAACAACGAGCAGTGGGGTGGTCTCAGCCTCGGACAGCCCAGTGTGAGCCTGCCTCGGGGGCTGGGCACGGAGGGGAGCTGCTGCCAGCTCTGCCCTCACACGGGGCAGCATCAAACCAGGGTGATGGAGAGAGAGCTTCAGGGGTCCCAGCCCCAGTCTGGCACTCAGACTCCTGGAAGCCCCCCAGCAGCCACTCTGCACCTCTGTCCCACACAGCAGAGGCAGAGCCACGCTCACAGCGCAGCGATGGCTTTGGCAGCGACGCGGCGGCCCAGGGGCAGACCCAGATCCGTGATGGCCAGGACGATTTTGGGACTGGACATGGTGGAGACTTTCACCAGCTCTGAAACCTGGCAGAAGAGGAACAGAGCTGACACCTTGGGGTCGCAGAGCAAAGTGCAGAACTCAAAGCAGCTCCTCTGCACTCCCCCCACGTTCTCCCCATTCCCCAAGTGTCCCTGGCCCGCGGGGCAGAGCAGAGAGGAGGACTCACCATGGTGAAAGGCATGAACTGCAGGATGCTGCCGTGGCTGCCCTGCTCCAGGCAGTCCACGCACTCCTCCATGAACCACTGCACGAACTGCGTGTGAGTGCCAGCTGTCTTGGAGCCCAGGATGGAGGAGATGAGCAGGAAGAGGTTTGCTGTGTGGACAGGGAGCCGTCAGGGCAGGCGGGCTGCAGCAGCTGAAGGCACAGCTCTGCCTGCCCGCGTGGCTGGGCTGACCCCCATCCCCGTCAGCCCAGCTCACAGCCAGCCTTCAGCAGCAGGCTGCAGCCCCCCTTACCCAGCACTCTGTTCAGAGGGTCCCTCATGCTGACAGCGTGCAGCTGGGAGGCAGACAGGGAGCTGCTCATGGAGCGATCTGCCGGGGAAAAGAGCGCGTCAGGATGGGGCCGGGGGACGCTTGGAGCCCTCACTGCCCTGAGCCACGGGGGGCACCCAGCCCTCGGTGCCCCGCAGAGGAGCACAGCAGGGCTGACCCCAGCTGCCCATCCACGCACGTGTCCCTGGCACGACGGAGATGCGTCAGCACGCTCTGCTCTTGCACATTTCTTCCAAGTCTGACCAAGCCCAAAGACATTTCCAAGGCTGAGCGTGAGTGAGCGAGCGAGTGCCTCCCTGCTGGGCTGTCACAGCACGGTGACTCGGCCCTGACACCTCACGAGAGCACAGTAATGCAGTGTCACGACTGAGGAGCAAGCAGGGCTCAGCCTGGTGCACGGCCCGGACACATCCTGTGAGTGCTGCCAGCAGGGCGGGCCAGCCCAGATGTCCCACAGCTGCACAGCAGCACTCACAGCTTGCTCTCGGGTAGGACTGAGCTGTCAGAGCCACGGCGAAGCCAATGACAGGCAGCAAACAGGGGGCAGCCAAGGGGGGGATCTGTGTGGCCCCCACCCCGAGGTGCTGCTGGGTGCTGCTGCCCAGTGCTGCTCCTGGGCTGAGCCACGGGATGCAGCCGCTGCCGAAAATCAGCTCTCGTGTTGGGATGCTCTGGGGATGCTCATCAAGAAACAAAAGCCCTCCCCCACTTTTCTCATGGAATCACATGAGTTATGGGGCTGCTGCAGGAAGCAGGATTTCCACATCACGGCAGCAAACAGCCCAAAAAAAGTCCTGAGTGTCACTGGAAAGAGGTGGAACCGCACCAAGAGTTAAATAAAGATATCGAAACAAAGGGAAAAGCCCGCATTTCAACAGTGATGAAACCAAGACAAACCACAGGTTATTGTTGTGTTGGAAAAATGGCAAATAAAGGAGTTGGGGTGAGGCAGTCAGGACACAAGAATGACCAAGGAGAGCCCTGAGTCACTGCTGGGAGCACAGACACACGTGGGATGGGGGCTGGAGGGCATGGGGGCCCACAGCACGTCCTGCCGGGGCTGTTGCAACCTGCAGCTCAGGGATGCGGAGATGCAACCATGAGGACTCATCAGCTCTGCTGGCTGCATTATTAATAGAGGTGGAATTTGAGGATTTGGCCACAGCCATCACAGACGTCACCTCCTCGCTGGGCTGGGGACATCAGGTCTCCGATCCCACAGAGATCGACTCCAACTAAACCTCCCTGGGCCTTTCATGCCTGTGGCACTGGGTCAGGTGGCACCGAGGGAAGGTGGCACCTCATCCTAGCTTGCTCTGATCACAGAATTCAAAAGCATGACCTTCTGGAGCAAAAGCTCCACAGGAACTCGGCAAAACGCATCTGAATGCTCCACGTCGTTTCAAAATGCCCCACTGTTGTTTGGTGCTGCTGCAGATCCATCCTGACAGCCCAGCGACCCCCTGCACGCTGCTGCTGACCCCAAGCCTGCAGGCAGGCAGGCGGCACACGTGACAACGGTGCAAGGGTTGGAAAGGTGTAACTGTGCAGGGGGGAGCAGAGCCCCCCCCGCTGCCTCCCAGAGCATTTGGCCAGCTTGGGAAGGAAGTGTTGTCGTGCCAAAGCACGTTTCTCACCCAGGAGGGAGCAGCGAGGCAGGCCGGCGCCGTCCCTGGGTGACGCCCCCCCCCCCCCCTGCACTTACTGGGGCTGGAGAGGATGTTGGCATCTTCCTCATTGGAGCTGAGCAGGCGCATGAGCTTGGAGGGCCGCGTGTCGTCCAGTGGGAACAGGCTGATGTAGTCCTGGGGGGCAGAGGGGGGTCAACCCCACCAGCCTCTCTCCGTGGGGGACCCCAGCCCCCTCCCCAGGGCCGACAGCCACCCAGCTGGGCTCTGCACAGCTCTGGAATCACAGCTCTCGGTTCACCCACAGTGACACAGTGACACAGACGAGAGACCAAACCTCAGACAGTTCAGTGAACCTGGGTGGTGAACCCCACCTCAGCGACCCCCTTCACCTCCTGCAACCACGGCCTTCCAGCAAGATCCCATTCCCACGGGCACAGAGCTCCCAACCAAATCCAGCTCCGTGCCAGACACACCTCAATGTCCTCTCGGTGCCTCTTCTTCTGCCTGGCAGATGCCTGGCCCTTGTTGTGGGAGGAGTAGGAGCTCAGGGCACACCAGACAGAGAGCCTGGGGATGGAGCAGGGCAGAGGTGTGAGCTCACCTGGACGGCGGTGAGAGCCCACAGCTCCTGCCAGGGCTTTGCTGGCTCAGACCTCCCCGCCCCAAGGTGTCCAGAGAACTGGGGGCTTACTTAGCCAGAGCCTTCCCCGGAGGGTCCATAAGGGTGTGCCACTTGGAGGAATCGGTGAGCAGGTTGGGCAGGATGTGGCCCAGCAGGGTCAGCGTCAGCTGCTGCATGTCCAGGCAGAAGATGGCATAGAGCAGCTCCACGGCTCGCAGCGTGTGCTCCTTCCGCGTCTCCTTCAGCAGCTCCTGCGAGGCACAGGGCAGAGCTGAGGAGGAGAAGGGCACGGCAGGACCTGCCCCGCTCAGCCCTCGCACCCAGGACAACCACCACAGCCGGCCCTGCCACCAGAGCCCAGGCCTGAGCCGGCCTGGAAGCGGTGACCGCCTCCCTGCTCCACTTTGTACCTTGACCAGGTTGTTGCAGAACCAGTAGACCCCTCCCATGTGCAGCAGGGTGTCGAAGATGTGGATGGAGCGGCTGTCGACCCAGCCCTTCTCCAGCACCTTGGTGAACACGCTCGTCAGCACCTCCTTGATGGGCTTCTTGGGGGGCAGCAGGTTCCAGTAGGGGATGGTGTCCATGCCCGTGGATGGGAACTTGATCTGCGTGGCCGTCTGCTGCAGGACATCCGCACACATGTGCTCCAGGATGGAACTCATGATCACCACGCTGCGGCACAGGGACACAGGTCAGGAAAGAAGCGGGCAGGGAAGGGAAGAACCAGGCGGAGGGGGCTCACCGCTCGTTGTAGAACTGCAGCGTGTTGTCGCCGTACAGCGGGGTGGCCAACTGCCGGATCATCTGCAGCGACTTCTCCCGCTCATCCAAGCCCAGCATGCGGACGTGGGCCACCAGCCAGGCCACGGCGCACACCGCCATGCTGCACACCTTGCCCTTGATGTTGTCTGTGATTTTCTAGAGATGAGAGCGGATGTGGATGAGCACTGACACGTGCAGGGGCACAGGCTCCAGCCCAGCAGCAGCTCCTAGGCTCTGCCCCACACTTCTCCGTGCCTGTCAAGCCCACAATCACCAATGGGGCAGCATTGGTGGAGCCACATTAGCTCTACATGCAAGTAGCCAGGGAGCTCTGCATTGGCTGCAGCAGCATCTGGAGAAGGAGGGTGGGGGTCCTGCCTTCTCACTGCTCAGCCCTTCCTTACGGCACGGTGCAGCGCTGGCCCCACTCTGCCCTGCAGACCCACCTGGATGGACTCAAAGGTGAGCACGCTGTTCTCCCAGGCATTGAGGATCTCCAGGATGGCAGCCGAGATGCTCAGACACACCTCGTGCCAATTGATCTGCCTATCAGAGGAGAGACAGGGGTCAGGCACTCGCTCAGAGCTGCTCTCCTCCCTCCATCTCTCCCGGCTGGGCTGAGCTCTTACACCAGCTTCATCTCTGAGGAGTTGTTGAGGAGGGCGACGAGGGATTCCACCTTGGTGGAGTCAGGGCGGAAGCAGGGATGGTCGGGGTTGAGGATCTTGCCCTCCTCGGGCATGCAGGTCAGCATCCAGGTCTCAAAGAAGGGCACCTCGTCTGCCGGCCTCGACTCTGACAGGATCACCTGGAATGGAACCGGCTCTGGGTCCCCCCATAACCTGCCTGGGGACCCCTGCCCTGGAGAGAACAGCCGGGGCCAGCACTGCTCTCAGGGGGCCACTCGGCCCCCAGGCTGCTCTCAGGCTCCCCCCACGGCTCTGCGGGGCCGGGGCACGCAGCCCAGCTGGCAGCCAGCTGCAAGGGCTCCCGGGGGGAACACAAGCTGGGAATCCCGCACGCTGCTTCCTCCTTTCAGCCCTGCGGCACCCGAGGGACGCTATTTTTGACAGAAGTGTTGCACATCTGTTCAGCAGCAGCTGGTCAGAAAAAGTTGCTCTGGGCTCAGACCTCATCGGAGAGCCCCGGGCTGCCGCCAGCCAGGACTCCCCCTCTCCGCTCCCTGGGCAGCCCCCCACCCAAGTTTTTCACTCCCTCTCCACGTCTGCAGTGTTTCGGTATCATTTTACCTCCTGACACGCACACATGTTGAAACGTGGAAAATTTTCATGTAACCCAAGTGCCTCTTCCTGAGCAGGGCTGCAAGTTCCTCATCTGCCAGAGGAGGGCTGACATCCACCAGCCCTCCCCAACCAGCCAGAGCCAAACTGTGCCGTGCTGGAGGAGCAAGGCTGGGAAAAGTGCTGGGAGATGAGAGCCAGCCTGGAGAGGGTGAGGCGGTGGCAATAGCACAGCATGGAGAAGAGGGGCACAAAAAGCCCCTGGGAACGCTGTGGCCACTCTGGCTCCATCGCTTTGCACCAGGCAAAACACGCTGGGCACCTCACCCACAGCAGGGTGCTGCTGGAGGGGCGGCTGTGGGCGGTGAGGACAGTGACAAGGCAGCGGTGACAGCAGCACGGCCGCTAGAGGAGGCTGGCAGACTTCAGCACAAGGGCTGCTGCTCTCACAAGGTCAGAACCCAATGGCTGCCTTCCAGAACCGCTTACCTCCGAGCCGTAGGTCTGGGCCACATGGCACAGCATGAGGAATGAGATGTCGAAGAGAAGGGCCCGAACCGGGGCGGACTTGGCTGGGAAGAACAGACAGATCTCAGGGAACTTAAACCACAGAGGGAGGCAGGAGCCCTGTCAGCTTGGGGGTTGAGTCCCTGCCTCCTCTAAGGTGCTTTTCTGATGCCCCAGTGTTTGAGTGTGAATGAGGGCTCTAAAGAACCAAGTGCCTCCCTCACCCCTGTCTGTCCCAGCTCGAGCTCCCAGAGAGGCTTTGACCTCTATCTGGCAGCCCCAGTTCAACCCTGGGCTCTCCCGGTGCCGCAGAAGGTCAGAGCACTCAACATGTTTAATCACACGTAAAAGCAGTCAGAGTCCTTATCTCAGGCTGCGTGCTGACACATCACCCCTTCCAGGGAAGGAGCTGGGGCAGGGCCGGCCCCAAGGGGCCCCAAGGGCAGGGAAGGGGAGAAGGGAGCTCAGGATGGACACCCGTGTGCCATGGGTGAGAACTGGGGACCCCCAGGATCCCAGATCCCTGCCGGCACCTGGCCATGCCTGGCACAGCTCGGCCCGACCCCTGCTTAACCCAGCACGTGGCAGCAGGGGAAGCACAGCTCGAGCCACCCCACGCACGGATGCGCACGCACTTACAGTTTTCTGTACTGATGTGCTTGGTGAATTCATTCAGCCTAGAGGGGGCAGAGAGAGCTGCAGTGAAGCGTTATCATCAGACAAAGCAGCCCTCCTCCCACCAGAGATGGGAACAGAGCTGCCCCTGCCCGCAGCAGCACAGAGCCCGGACGCGACGCCACGCTCCCAGCTGGGCCGGTGTGCCTCACGCTGCCCCAGGCCCTGCCATGTGAGGAGGGCATCACAGCCCCACGCGTGCTGTGCGTGTGCTCTAACCAGGACACAGATGCCTGGGGAACAAAGGCGTGCACACAGCAGCGCCTCGGAGCCGGGGCTGTGCTGGTGCTTTCAGCCCTAACACAGCTGAAACGGATTCGACTTGGATGCTGCACCCCTTTCACAAAGAAGCAAAGGAGGTGGGATGCTCTGGGGTTCAGACCCCAAGGTCCCAGCCCTCTCCAGAGCCCTGCTGGTGCTGCACAGACCACAGGCCAGAGCCAGACCCAGCTCTGAATGTGGTGGGAGCACGGGCTCAGGAAGGAGAAAGAGAGCAGGGAGGCTGCCAGCTCACCCAGCCCCACTAGCACATATTCCAGGTGGGCACCCACTTGATGAACTTCCAAGCAAAGGATTTGAGCTTGCCAGTCGCTGCTGCTGCTGCCAACAGCAGGTCCAAGCTCTTCCCAGACAGCATGTGACCCAGGACCCCCAGCAGGCCCTCGGGGGATTTGGAGTGATCTGCATCCATAGTCTACAAAAGGAAAAAAAAAAAAAAAGAAAAAAGAAAGAAGTCACGGGGAAAGCATGTTACAGAGCAGCAATAAAACTCCAGCCACAGAAGCAGAGCTGATCAGCTGCCAGAGTCATCCCACAGGGCCTCTGTCTGCAGGGACCTGCAGGGCTTAGATGGAAGGGGAGGGACCCCCGGAGTCCCAGGCTCTGCAGAAAGGAAAGCTGCAACATGCTGGGGCAGCACAACCAGAAGAGAAATGTCTGCACCAGAAGAGCAGCAGGAGAGACACAGGGAGGAGGAGGTGCTGGGAATGGGGGAGATGCACGGTGGGGAGGATGGGCAGAGCAGGCTGGGCTCACTGCTGGCACCGACAATGCATTGAGCTGCCTGACAGCTCCACCAGCTTCCTGGGAAGGAGGAGGGGAGTCCTGAGCTCCACAGCAGAGACTGCAACAAGGCTGGAGGCAATTCCTCCATCTCAGCACAGGGTGGGAGAAGGCATCTCCTGAGCACCCTGGTGAGCCCAGTGCTCCTGGAAGCCAGCTGAGGCGTGGAGATCGGACTCCCCAGCACTGCAATAGGAGGGGACTCACCTTCAGGATGTTGGTGACAGTGGGCTCGGCCCTCAGGATGAGCCTGGGGTTTGGCTGGATGTTGGCATTCTCTGCTGATTGCAACTGCGGAGCATCTTCCCTGTCTGCTTTGCTGGTGATCCACAAAGAGAGGCTCTTGAGTAGGAATTTTGTCACTCTACCCCTCTCTCCTCAAGACTCAGCCCCCCACCACCTCCAAGGGAGGGCACAGCTCTGAGAGGACAGGCTCTGCCCTGCTCTAGCACCAAAAGCAAAGCTTCATCCCCTCCTGGCCAGGATGCCCCAGCTGCAGGACAGACAGCAGCACCACAGCTGCTTCATACTCCCTCAAGGGCAGTGAGACAAGGTGCCCCAACCTCTCTGGGCTACCAGGCTCCACCAGGGCCGTACCGTTTATCAGTCAGGTTGGTCATGTTGGCTTCTGAGAGCAGCCCCTGTTTGCTGCACTCCTGCAGGAGCAGACTCATGCAGTTGCAGCTGAAAGAGGGAGAGCAGAGCATTAGCCCCAGGAACAGCCTCCCTGCTGTCTGAGCAGCGGGTGCAGACCTCCCCCCACAGACCAGCAGAGCCATGCGACCATTTGCAGACTGGGACTCAAGCAGTCAGGACTCCTGAGCCGCCTGTCTGCCTCCATTCCCCCACTCTGAGGGGGATGCAGGGCCAGAAGCGGCTCCAGACATCACAAAGCATCACCAACATACGGATCAGCTGTCAGACACTCACTGCCTTGCTCATTTGGCAGCGCCAGCGCCTCAGGAAGAAGGAACCAGATCAGAAATCAGTGCTTCCCTTCATACCACAAAAAGCTCAGCACACAGCTGCCCCAGCACTGCAGCTCCCCATGGAGATGCTGGGGGCAGCAGGGCACAGACCAGCCGCAGGCTCGTGGTGCTGCAGGTGAGTCCTGGGCACACGAGCACTCACTTGCATCGTTGATCTGCTTTGTCAAGCAGAGGGGTCAGCTTCAGCAGGAACTCGAAGGCACAGTTCACATCCTCTGTGAAATCCTGCCACGCACAAAGGCGAGTGCTCAGCTTGCAGCAGCACAAACCCACCCGTCCCTCCCACACCATCTCCCCACTAGAGGAAGGCTGTCAGCACGCAGACTGCTTCCCACCCCAGCCACGCTTGCACAGCTCTGGCACCAGCACCGTCACAACAAGCACAGTCCACTTGCACACACGGTGCTGCAAACAGCTCCAAACTGCAGCCTGTGTGCCTCACCTTGTCCCCATGGGGATAGTTCTTGAGTTCAACCAGGACCTGAGGGATCTGAAAGACAGGGGGCATGTGGACATGACTGAGAGGCAGAGCCAGCGCTGCTGTCAGCACCTCCCAGCAGCACAGGCAGCAGAAGATTGAGCAAAACCCGCCTGCAAGGAGCAGCTGCTCTGCTAGCCCAGCTGAAGGATTTCTGGAGCAGCATTTGCACCCTGGGGACTGTCCTCCCAGCTCCCCTCTGCAGAGCCCTTCCACCATCACAAGGAGCAGCAGGGCACGGCCAGGCAGGGGACTATGGCTGCAGAGCCCAGCACAGGCCAGAGCACGTCAGGCCTGAAATTACACATAAATCCTTCTTGTCTGGCACAAAGACAAGAGGCAAGGCAGACTGCTGCGGGGCTGCCCACCACCGAGCTGTGGGAGTGCCAGCCCACAGACTGCTTTGGCATCCTTCAAAGGCCACCATTTCCCCCCACAACTTCCTAGACAAACAAAACAAAGTGGGGCTGGGCTGAAAAGATGCCCCAGACAGCAAAGCGTGTTGCAGGAGGGCTGCCTGTGGGCTCAGCCATCTTGCATGCAGTCCAGACAGGATGCGATTGTACCACTGCTCAGCCAGGCTTTGGTGCTCAGCAGGGGCCAAACATGCAGGGAAAGGTACAGGGCTCAGAGTGCTGTGCTCACTGTGGAGCTAGGGCCTACCTTCAGGAAGGTAAAGGCTGTCCACTTCAGCTCCTCTGTGCCCTCTGGGGACTCGATGAGGCCCACAAAACATGCCTTCCAGATCTCCAGCATGAAGAGCGGGGAGGGGATGCGCTGCAGGGCACAGACAGGACCCTCCAGTACCCAATAACAAATGCCCCCAGCCAACCAGGATAAGACACCACTTTTGTACCTGCATCCTCTTCACCATCATCAGCTGCTCCACCAGAGGCTGGATCTCTCCTGTGAGGTTCATGGTCCCCTCCAGCAGCACCACAGCGTGCACAGTGGGGAAGCCAGTCTTGTTCAGCTGCTCAGAGCGAACTGATAGCATGGTGGGGATGCTGGATGAGAGACAACAGCCCCAGGTCACTGGAGTCTTGCAGGGATGATCCTTGCTCCCTCTGTCCCACCCTCCCTTTCCAGCAGCACTGCCTTTGGGCACAGCCAAGTCCCCAAATCTCAGCCCAGGCCCCGGCACAAGCACTGGAGCAGCTGAGGGATGGCAAGCAGCCCAAGTTGAGAGCCCTCTGCAGCAGGTAGCAGCAGTCCCTAACACATCCCTCAGTTCAGGGCTTCTTGCTGGCCCCAATCCACCGCCAGCACAGGACTCTGAGCTGGGAAGGGACAGGAAAGCAGGGAGCCAACGAGGAAGGAGGCAGGATGCTCTGTCTTCCCAAGGAGGGCTCAGACCCATTTCACTCTCTGAACCCCTGCCAGCAGCTACCTCTTGATGAGGGAGATGCACTCATCAGCCTGGCTTCGCAGCGTGGAGTTGCTGAGGCCATTCAGACTTTCCTCTAGCTTGAGGAGGGATTGCTCCACGGTGTTCCAGGAGGCTGGGAAAGGAGGGCAGGTGTTCAGTGGAGCAGGACAGCGACAGGATGAGAAGCCAGCAGGTTGGCTCTAATGCTCACAGCAAAGCAGAGGGACTGCTGAGTCTGGGGGCTCTCTGCCGAGCAGGAGTCAGAGCACCTCTGCAAACCCAAGCTGAGGATCTGCACGCCAGCCAGCAGCTCCCTGGCACGGCCTCTTGGCCAGGGGACCAAGCGGAGGTGCAGGGCCGTGCCAGGCAGGCTGGTGGAGCGCAGGACCCGCCGCACACCCGGGAAGAGCTCACACAGCCTTCACATTAATTCTGTTCCTCTTCCCAAGGGCAGCGTGGAGGGGAGGGGGCAGAGGGTGGCACGGAGCCAAGGAGGAGACAGTTACAGCAACAGGGATGGAAGATGGATGGGCTCGGAGCCACAGGGACAATGCGGCAGGAGCTGGGCTGGGGGAAGGGAAGGTGGCAAGGACAGCACCCCGAGGCCAGCAGCAGCCAGGAGCAGAGCACGGCCACCGGGCCCAGGGAGCGACGTACAGGTCTCCTCCAGCTGGGCAATGTGGATCAGGGCACGGTTCTTGGTGCTGCCCAGCATTTTCTCCAGCCGCTCCAGGCACATCTTCATCTGGCCCTCTGCTGCCACCTGCTCCAGCATCTCCTTCACCTTCTCAGCATAGAAGGCCGCGCAGCGCAGGAGCCAGTTCAGGGCGCTCATCAGCGCCCGGCACAAACCGATGCACTCCTCTGCTCTGCCGTGGCAGCTGCAAGGAGAGAGAAACACAACCGTGGGCCAAGCTACGCCCCTGTGGAGACCAAGGCTCGGCAGTGGGGCAGCCTGAGGAACCAGACTACATCTCTCACGCCCAGCCCAGCGTGCTCAGCTCCTGGCTCCTGCGCTGCAGCCCCCAGCCCACGAGCATCCCCCCGTGCCAGGGGAAATCAAGTGTACCCAGTGCAGGCTCCTCTCTGGCCGCTCAACTACAGGAAACTTTCCAAGCCTCTAATCAAATTATCTTGCTAAGAAAGGCTCAGCACTGATCAATGTGTTCCAAGAGGTGAACGCTTTCCCCTCCTGATGCACAAATCATCGGGGCCAGAAGTTTTGATCAAATTAAGCGGAGGATCAGATTAGGCAGGAACTGGATTAAGTCACCAGCTCTGCAGTTGGCCAGCAACAGCTCCCTGTCAACATCTGCGACTGATGCACATTCATTGCTGCTGCTTCGCTCCGTGTAATTGAAGAGCTGCTACCTTTAGCCCTGTTTATCCTCCCATTCACCCACACCGCCTGCCTCTTCGCAGCAGCCTCCCAGCAGAGGCTGTCAGGGGTTAACAGGAAGATTTCTCAGCTTTCTATAAAAGTTTTTGTGGCCTGAATTGTCTCCCCTGGGTCCTGCGACACCAGCGGAAGAGCATGGAGCAAAACAAGGCAGCTGCATGAAGCGCCTGGGGCAGCGCAGGCAGAACCACGAGCACTGGCAGCCAGGGATGTGCAGCCAGAGCCCTGGGAAGCCACAGAGGCCACATGAGAAATAAAACGTAGAGGGAACAGAAGCCCTCAGGCTTTGGGACTTACACCAACCCGAGCTGAGCAGCACTATCGTGGACAAGGTCATAGCCCAAAATAGGTGGGGTTCTCACAGCTTCCCACAAAGCCGGTGGGGTTCCAGGCTCCCCCTGCTCTGCCCATGCTGACATCTCAGCCTAGAGCAGCTCAGGAGGAAAGCTGGGATGGGGAACGGCCTCCCTCTGCCAGAGCAGGGACCACGCAACGGGGCGAGTGCCAGAGCCTGTGGGAGCTGCAGGCTGCGGAAGGGCTGCGTCGTACCTGAGGCGGTCGCAAAACATGTCCATGATCTCCAGCAGCGACTGCACGCACAGATCCCGGGAGAAGTCATCAAACTACAGCAGAACAAAGAAGGATTTCAAACAGGGCTGCCAAGCTCCAAAAAACAACAGTGGGGCACTCGCCCCGGCAGCCACCCAGCAGTCAGATGAACAGAACTGGGTCAGGGCTGTCCTTCAGCTGGGTCGCGCCCTCCCAGGGCAGCGGGAAGCCAAGGCGCCACGGCAGTGGGGCTGAGGCCGCGTTTCTGAGCGGCCCCTCTGAGATGCAGCGGGGGTTGGAGCTCCGTTTGCAGCCCCCCCCGCTCCTCACGGGCTGCACTGACACGACGGCGGCTCGGCGCCAGCCCACGTCCCCACCTCCAGCTCGGTGGGGCTGGCAGCGAGCACCGACAGCTCGACCGGCCACGGGGACGGCAGCAGCGCCACCACCGCCTGCTCGGCCGAGCAGATGGGGCCACCCCACTGAGCAGGAGCTGGCCTGCGGGCCTGCACTGAGCCCACGCTGCTCTGAAGGAGGAAACCGCGGCTGTCAAGGTCAGCGCTTCTCCACCAGCCTCACCACAATGGGCAGCAAAGGAGAGCACGGCCCTACGCCAGCTCTGCCGCCCCGCTGAGGGGTCGAGCGTACCGAGGGGCTCAGCGTGCTCACGGCACGGCTCCGGGTGCTGGCAGCGTGGGGGGAGGCAGAGCAGGAGCCTGCCAGGCCCCACAGGGTGCAGGGACGCAGTTTCCACGTCCGCGGCACGTGGGACCGTGCCCAAAGCAGAGTGGGAGCTGCTGGTGGGTGTCCCCAGCGGGCTCGTGCCCTGCGCCGTGCCGTCTGCCCGCTGCTGACTCAGCACAGGATGTCATTTTACACTTGACCTATATTTGGTGAGAGCCGTGGGATGGGAAACGGATACGCGGATCGCAGGTAAAGAGAAAAGCCTCAGCCAGCAGCTGTCGGAGCCGTACCTTGCTGATGGCCATCAGCACTGTGGAATAAGACACCATCTACGAACAAAACACAAAACCAAAACAGCGGTGTTGGAAAAGAGCAGTGGGTGCTGCCTGCGAGCGCGGTGCTCACGGCCGAGGGGCAGCGAGGTCAGGGCACGGCCCCACAGCCTGTCACCACAGCCGGGCGCTGACCCGGCACAAATCCAAACAGACGTTTTGAGGTGACCGCCGATTTCTTTCGCACAAACTTTAGACAGCATCAAATGCTGCAGGAAGGAAGCACGGAGCTGCCAGGCAGAGCAGAAGCTCTCAGAGGATGAGGATTTCCACCCGGCGTGCAGCAGGCAGAGGCAATGTACAGAAACAACCCCGCCCCGGGCGCACGCTGAGCCCCCCACCCGTCTGAGCCGAGCACAACGCCTGCAAGGTGCAGACATTGGGGTGTCTGCCTGTCAGCTCTGCACCCTGGGCTCTTGGCTTGCTAATTGGGGCTGTGAGGCAACACCCAGCAGCACTGCAGTGTGGGGCACCGTGCAGGGAAAGCCATTACCTGGGAGCTGATAGCGTACTTCAGGTAGGACAAGATGAGTGGGTTCGGCGACGGCCCGATCATCGCCTGCTCGAGCAGAGCCTCTGCAAGCAAAGAGAGGCACCTGTGGCAGGCAGCACACAGCATGGGGACACGCAGTGCCCTTGTTTCTGCTCTCACCCACAGGCAAGATGGCAAAGACAAGTGGCGCCAAGTCCGACAGCTCCGCACAATGCTTCCCTGAAATCAACCCAAACCCCAACGTTTCTACTCCTCAACGGCAAAAGGTTGCAAATAATTCAGGCAGTACCGGCAGCCTCCTGCTCATTCACCTCTGCCCTGGGCCTGAAACCGCACCTGCTGCTCTCCAAGCATCCTCCCCTTCCTCCCACCTCCCACCCGGAGGCTCAGGCATCCACCAGCCTGCCATTTGTGCTCTGGTACCCGGGGCCGGACTGCGGGCACACGGCCGCTCTCGGTCAGGACGGTTCCTGTGCGTCTGGCACTCCCTGCTGCTGGCAGCCGGCCAGGGAGGCTGGAGGGGCTCTGCCCGCCCTATCTGCTCAGTCAAGCCTTTAATTGACCATTTGAACTAGTGCAGAGTGCAGGAACCACCTCCCAGAATCAGGCCCCGGGCTGTGGCACTGGCTGTAAGTAGGTCAGGGCACCCAGATGCAAGAGGGGCAGGCCAGCTCCCCGCAGCCAGCACGGAGCAGCAGCCGTCGGCAGATCCCAGCTGCGGGAGACACCTCGGAGCCCGGCAGAAGGCTGCGACCGCGGCCAAATGCATCTCAGCACGAGGACAGAAGGCTGACGGCAGCCTTCCCCTCCCATCTAATCAGGGAGCGTCAACACGAGCCAGCCACACGCTGTTACCCACTGCAGGCACGTCAGCATCAATTTGCTGGGCAGTGCCGTGATCCGGGTGGCTCGTGCCAGGTTTTCCTCCTTTGTGGTTGAAATCCGAAAGGCACGAGTTGGGGGGAGGATGAGCTGAGAGGGATGGCTTGGAGAGGTGCTCTGGATGCGACGGCTGCCCACCACCTGCCCCACATCCTGCAGCAAAGGGACCCAGCTCCATCCTCACCAAGCTGAGCCCTGGGCTGACAAGCCTTTCCTTGGTGGATGCACTGAGAGGCGACCAGGAGAAACCCGCCGCTACAGAAACTGTCAGCTCAGCATCCTAAGCCGGAACCCAGTAACAATTATACTGGTGGGTGGGTCAAAATAGGTGGGAAAGGCCACCGTGGCGTGAGCTCAGGGGATGAGAAGCACAGAGGTGCTTTTTCCCTTTAAATGCCCCACTGTGAGCCTCCAGCAGCACTTTGTGTTTGTATATCCCAGGCTTGCAAACACACGCTGCCTGCGCAGGAAAAAAGAAAACACAAAACCCAGCAGCACGTTTCTATAATTGCCATAAAGGCTGGCAAATCTTTAAAGCGCGTAACGCGGCGGGCACAGAGCTTGGCTGGGCTGCTGACAAACGGCCTTGAATGGGGCCGGGGAAAGAAAAGCTCACAAATGGGAGCAGGGAGCAGCCCTGGGGGCCTGGAGCAGTGCCTCCAACACGGCCCAGCACGAGGATGGGGTCCCACCCCCGGGCCACGCGCACCCAATGGTGTCCTCGGGGGCAACGGAGGCACACCACCAAGGCACGCCCCAGAGGCTGCGGCCCCCCCCGCCCCCGGACCTGCCAGGTTGAGGATGTCCCAGGTGGCTCCGCGGGGGAAGAAGCGCTTCATGTTGATGGCCCATTGGTAGTCGCTCCAGCGCTCCTTCCAGGCCTGCAGGATGGCCTGCTTCAGGTTCACCACCTTCATGGCTGCGCTCTGTGGGAACGGAGAGGCCTCGGGGCCGGGCCTCGGGGCGCACAGCGAGGGCCGGAGCCGGGAGATCGCTCCCCGTTCTCTCGGCTCCGCTCCCGGCCCTCAGGCCTCGTCCGCAGAGCTCCTCACCCGCCGGCTCCGCTCGCTCAGCGCCTGGACACCGCCATGTTGGCACCCGCCAGCAAGCCGCGCGCTGATTGGACGGCGGGGCGGCGCGGGGCTTGCTGGGAGATGTAGTTCACGGGGCCTGGTGGGGGGTGCGGAGAAACGCGCGGGGTGTGCGAACGTGGGGGTCTGCAAAATGAGTTGGTGCGAAATGGGTGGCAAAAGTGGAAGCTCACGGTAGGCAAACACTGTGTGCAAACGCATGGAGGCGCAAATGTGGGGATGTGCGAACATGGGAGAGTGCAAACTGCAAATGAGATTGCAAACAGAAGCTTGCATTTTTGAGCAGTGTGTGTGCAGATGAACAAGGACGCACATATAGGGTGTGCAGATGTGGAGCTGTGCAAACATGGGGGTGTGCAAACAGATAGCAAATGCCACTGATGGCAAATGTGGAATTTTAGAGCGCGGAAACACTGCATGCAAATGGGTGCACATGCACGGCGTGCAAATACAAGGCTATGCAAACATGGAGTGTGCAGAACCTCAGCAAGTGAGACTGCAGGTGTGCAAGCTTGTGGGTGTGCAAGCACAGCATGCAAAGGTGTGGGTGTGCACACGGTGTGCAAACACAGGGGTGCGCAGGTATGGATGTACAAAACCGGCTGTGCACCCCTGTGCAGGTGGGCACGCAGATGGGTGTGAGCACGCCTGGCTGTGTGCTTGTGCACGGATGCACACGCGTGTCTCTGCAGTCACACGCGTGTGGGCTCACAGATATGCAGGCAAAATCCCAGCAGGTTTCCCGCCACCATCGCCATGGCAACCAACAGATGGGGAGCGGGCGGGGGGCTGCAAACCGGGGGGGCAGCACCTCCAATCTGCTGCCACATGGCCCCAAATCCCAGCACGGTGCGAAGCCCCCCCAGGGCCATTGCCGCACGGCACCTCCTGCCCCCCGGCAGGCGGGGCCCCCCCCCCAGCCTCCTACCCCCCCCCCCCCGCTGTGCTCGGGGGTCTCCGCGGCCCCTTAATTCCCGTGTTAATCATTCATGGGGCCGGGGCGCGCGGGCGGCCGCAAATCCCCCATGGCCGCAGCCAGGATTAGCGGGTGAGCTGCGGCCCAGCCGGCGAGGGGCCCGCGGGGCTGGGGGGGGGCCCTATTCATGAGGACGGATTTCCTGTGCTGGGCACGGGGCTGGGGGGGTCCCGCAGCTGCCGAGGGGGAACCGGACACTGCAGGCTGCGGTGCCGGGGGGCTGAGCGGCAGCGTAGGCTTCATGGGGCTGTAGGCCTTGTGGGAGCAGGAGGTACGGTGAGACTCCCCCCCCAGAAGAAGTGACCCCTCCCCCCTATGAGGACGACCCCCCCCCCCCCTGTGCAGGGCTCGGGCGGGGGGGCGGGGGGGGGGCTGAGCCCCCCCCCGTGCTGGGGAAGGCGCCGGGGCCCAGGCCCGGCTCGGCGCTTGGCAGGGCGCCGCGCACAGCTGCCTGCAGCCGGGGGGGCCGGAAGGGGCTGGGGCCGTTCCCAGCAGGCTGAGGAGGGGGGGGGAGGCACTGAGGGGGAGGTGACCCCACCACCCCAACCCCTGTGCTGCTCCCCTCCCCCCCGTTCTGCTGTTTGATGGGTTGTAAAGCGTCACAAGGACGTCCCTGTGGGGACACCAGGTCCAGCGTTACCCCCACATCGGGGCGGCCGGGGGCTGCAGGGTCGGGCTGCTTCTGCCCCCCCCACATCCTGCAGGGTCCCTGTCCCACATGGGGGATGATGCAGGGATAAGGGATGAGGATGGACAGAGCCAGGCGCACCCCACGGGGGGGACGCAGGCGGCCCCCAGTCCTGCCTCAGTTTCCCCACCGCTCCCCCAGGGTGGGGGGCAGTGGCTCAGCCCGGCCCCGGCCTTATCGCAGACAGACGGCGGTGGCGGGGGGGCTGTGGGTGCGCTGTGTTTGCCGAGGATAAAGTGTACGGCACGGCACGGCGGGGCTGGGGGCACCGACACCCCTCCCTGCCACGCTGGCGGTCCAGCTGCAGGGAGGGAGGGGGGCAGGGGGGAATGGGAGGGAGCAGGGGGTATGCAGGGCTGTGGGGACAAGGAGGGGTCATGGGGTCATGGGGACTGCGTGAACCAGGGAGACACGGGGACCATGGGGACCGAGTGGGGACACAGAGCTATGGGGATCAGGGTGGCCGTGGGGAGAGAGGACATGGGGTGCTGGGGACCGTGGGGATCAGAGGAACGTGGAGCTGTGGGCAGCACTGCGGGGAACAGTGCTGGGGTGGGAATGGGAGGATCTATTTGTGGCTGTGCCAAAGGGACCCCATCCCCGGGCACTGCTGTCCCTTGGGTACCACTGTGCCATCGGTGCCACCAGCCCTCGGGTGCCACCATCCTCTGGGTGCCACTCTGTCCCCTTCACGTCCCCATCCTCTGGGTGCCAGTGTGGCTCAAGAGCCACCCTACCCTCCCCCTCCCTCCCCGAGTACCCGCAACCCCCGGGGGCTGCCGTGAGCTTCGTTGTCCCTGCCCCACCGGTGTTCCCATCCCCTGGGTGCCCCATCCAGCGGGGACCCTCTGCGTTGGGGAAGGGGGGTGGGGACACCCCGCCATGACAGCGGCCCTTTAAACCCGAGCACTATGGGAAATGTAGTCCGGGAGGGGGTGGGGGCAGAGCGCGGGGGCCGCTGGGAAAGAAGTGCGGTGGGACGGGAGGGTCGCGGGCTGCAGGTCCGGTGCCCCTCACTCCGTCCCCGGTGACCCCCATAGGGCCCGTGTGATTCCCCCCCCCCCGGACCCTGCGTTGTGGGGCAAGGCCGGATCTGCCCGGGGACACGACGGGTTTTGGGGGGTTGGCACAGCGGGCGCAGCTCCCGCATTACACCTGGGCAGCGTCCCCCGCCGGCCCGCACTGTCGCTCCGTCCCCACGGGCTCCTTCTCCAGCCGTGGGCAGTCCCCCATCCCCGCGGCACCGTCCCCGGCTCCCTGTGGCCGCCGTCCCCATCCCAGCACGGCGCCATCGCTGGGCCTCCGTCCCCCGCCGTCCTTCGTCGCCGTCCCCGATCTGGGTGGGCGCCGTCCCCCGCCCCGCTCGCGCGTTGCCCCATTCGCCGCCACCGCTCCCCGCCTGACGTCCCCACGGCCGGCGCCCCGCGGGCGCCGTCCCCGTCCCCCTCGACCTCCGTCCCCGTCCCCTCACCCGCCGCCCCTTCTCTGCTCCCCGCCCCCCGTGGGCCCCCATCCCCCATCCGTCGGGGCCCGGGGGAGCGGTGGGAGCGCGCAAAGAGCGCGCAGGGGCAGCGCGCAGAGAAGGCGCAAAGAACGCGCAAGGAGCGCGCAGAGGCGCGGCGGGGCTGCAGGGAGCGGCTGCGGCCGGCGGAGGGGGCTGCGGCCGCGGCGGAGCGGGCGGGCGGCGCGGCGGGGCCGGGGGAGGAGCCTGGAGG